>NC_143389.1:3723175-3877474 GCF_980474605.1 Leiobunum rupestre
TTTCATGTCTCGGCAATACCGCCCAATTCCAATCCCGTTCGTAAATCTCAACCTCCTTGGTTGATTCTGGACCAGCTTCCGGCACAGATGGAGCTTGGTGACCTGGTGATTTCAGGGCGTCGGCGTAACCTTTGGGGTTTTTTCCTGATGTTCCAGGGGACGCTTCTGGTGATGACAAGTACCAGCCGTCGTCCCCCTCTTTGAGTTGGTTGGTTTCCACTACCGCCTCTTCCATCTCAGCAAGGTTTTCCCCACCGCTAGCCTCGGCCCCTGCTAGTGGTGGTGGTGAGGTCAAGCTCCTTGAGTTCTCGTGCTCTTTCGGTGCCGGAATCTGGTCTTGAGTGTCGGTGCTCTCTGGGATACTACACTTTGATCTTAGCCAAAAGGCCGAGAAGCGATAACCCGCTAGGAGCCGTCACTGTTTAACAAAGTAAAAAGAGAGAATTCGAGCATTTCAAATATTTCATAATTACGTCACCGAATGTTGGTCCTGGTGGGAGATGACAACGTTTGTAGCCATCGCGCGAACAAAGGAGAAGACGATATCTTGAATCCGTGAAATAGAGGTACACCGCCAGGCCCGGACTGGCACTTTTGGGGTCATCGGCTAGAGACAGTAGAGTGGGCCACTTTACCGGGCCGTATGGAAAAAAAATCTAAATGGTGGTTTATAGGACCATAAATAACGTATTAAGTGTACTAGATTCTACGTGAAACGTCAAACGCGTTTAAATGACCATTTAGGAAAAATTTATTATAAGCGAATAGAGCGTTCTATAAAAGTGGACCATAACCGGTCACTTTTCATACAGACTATAGAGCTGGTTCAGCAGGACTAACAACTTTTGTTATTCTTTGGTTTAAGAGAATTCGGCTTATGTCCTGTCTTTATATGAATATTTTAGAGACGTACCTTTTAGGAGTTGTAGGAGGCACCCTAGGTGTTGAAGTATGTTTGGGGTTAAGGATATTTTCATGATCTAAGTTTCATCTTAAACACGTGGATTTGGGACTAGTATTTTCTAGAATTTTGCTTATTTGCCATCATACATTTATTACAAAAATCATTTAAAATAAGAAAAAAGGCGCGGAAAGCAAAGCCGGAAATATGTGAAGCCTAGGCTAGCAACTACGCTACTAATAAAAATTGACTGCTCTCAATTTCTTACGGGTTTGCCAGATAAATATATTTCTCTAAGACGAAAAACCGGCCAAACCTTCACCTCCTCCGAACTCCAAAGGGGGAAAGCACACCACACCAATTTTATAGATTCGTAAACGCGCCTTCCCAATCGACCGCCATCACCTTACAGTCTACGGGGAGGGTGATGAAAAAACTGGTTTGGGGGGGGGGGGGATGAAATTTCTGCGGTAAAGGGCTTGCTCGTTGGTTGTCTGTACGATAATATCGGCGCCCAGTAAACGTTTCTAAAAAGAGTGTATAGAACGTTCTATTGGAGCCGCATGCAGCCGGTGGCCCTCGGCGATCACCAACCTACCAGGACCTGGCTAGTCGCGGCTTGTCCACTGCTATCAATTACACTCTAGCGGCAACGGCCATATCACGCTGAATACACCGGTTCTCGTCTGATCACCGAAGTTAAGCAGCGTCGAGCGCGGTCAGTACTTGGGAGGGAGACCACCTGGGAACACCGCGTGCCGTTGGCTACTCATTTATTTTCGCGGGATGGGATTTGCGTCTTTTAACAGGAAAATACCTTCATCCTATCATTTTGACGCTGCTTTTTTATGCAATTAAAAGTTCGCCCAGACGATAATATTATTTCGGTCAACTCTTGGCCTTTTTTTAACAACTGGCAGCATCTTTCCGTGAATAAAATACATGTTAGTATCAAAATTGAACAAAATAAAATGGCGAGAAAATTGGTTTTCATTTTATTCTACTTAAGGCTTGTACTTAAAATAGTACTAACTTACTTACTTACTTACTTACTTACTTACTTACTAACTAACTAACTAACTAACTAACTAACTAACTAACTAACTAACTAACTAATTAACTAACTAACTAACTAACTAACTAATTAACTAACTAACTAACTAACTAACTAACTAACGTTTATCTCTAAACAAAAACATTTCCGCGGTAAAATCCACTCTGAAATGGCCTTTTCTGGTTTTGGAATGAAGTCCAAAGTTAAAATTTTATTAACAAATTCTAATTGTGAAATATATTTTTTGTTCTAAATTTTAATCTTAAATGTAATTTAAATAGTTGAATCTAAAAAAGGACTTTTGGAAAATGTTTTATAGAAGGTTTTATCATGGGACAGCCGCATGGATTAGGGGAGTAACCCAAAAATACAAAATATCAAAACAAACCACGAAATTAAATAATAAAACGGAGACAGAGATATATTTTTTAAACAAAATAATATAGCTAACTTTTATCTATTAATTGTTTTAGGTGATGTAGTTTATGTAAAATATAAAAATGAACCTTGGCACAATATAAATTTAATGTCATGTTTTATTGATACTTAGAAAAAGTAACAAACATTTCAAAAGTCAGATCTTTGAGATCATTATTAAAAAAATATAACATTTTAAATCCGAACTCCTCTATAAATATTAAAATTATAAATTCCTAATCTACTTTAACAAAAGATATATCATATTAAGTTTAATACTATTAATGTTAGGAATAATCATGACTTTGAGATAAATAGAACAAAAATGTTTAATTCCAAATATAGTTAATTATAGAGCAATATATAATAAATGATTTTGTACTTACCAAAAATAAGCCTTGCCACTTTATATCTTGGTAATGTAGCTGCCGCGGGCGGCGGGCCCCCGGCGGCGACTCACTGTCCACGGAAGACGGGAAGAGAGAAAAAATGGAGAGGGGCTTATTTCGTGTTTTCTCTTTACGCGGAACATCTTGGCTGGAACCCAATGACCTAAAAATGAGGGGCGCGCTGTCTCTACCCACCATACCGAAACCCGCGAATTTACGTTATGAAAACCGGTTCCTTCAGCCAACCACTTAGAACATGCACGATTTACGAACCTTGGGTTACGAATAAAACCACAGGAATAACACAGAACAACCTCTTTTCGCGCCTTTATTTTACCCCTCTTACTTGCCTCCCGCTCGTCGGCCATTGCCTCTGCCCTAAACGGGGAGTCTAGCATCCACTCCTTGGGTATCCATAATGGAGGAGAGGACTGAAAGGGGGAAAACCAAGCATGGACGCGCCCAGGAAAATACCAAGGAGGATAGGAAGGGAGGCGAAGTAGGAGGGATGAACGTGGCAGCATCCTTGTAAGAAGCTTAGCGGCGGGAAAATTTCGGAAAAATGGCGGCTAGACGTAGCGTAGCTGCCGCAATCTTGCCGCCATTCATCCCTCCTACTTCGCCTCCCTTCCTATCCTCCGTGAAAATACCGCGAAAAAGAGTGTATAACTAGGTAAAAGAAAATTCAAAAACTGGAATCTTTCCGATTCTTCATTATTAACTATTCGACAATAAGGATTTTACCACTTATGACGTCAGAGGGGCAATATATTATAATAAAGAAATATATATAAAGACAGCCAAATAACATTTCCCGGAAATACTGTGTTGCGCAGTGCGCCATTATAAGAGCGTTTGATTTTTGATTTCAAGAGAGAAGTGGGCCGATCCCGGATTTACTGCAATACCAGGCCGACCCGTGGCGGAGGTGGAGCAAGCTCCGACCACTCCGCCGCCGTCCAAAAATAAGTTTAATATCTTGGGCCCCGATGGGACCCGTATCAGATATTAAGCTGATAAGAACAGATACTTTTAATTGTTTATTAAAAGCTTCGTTGTTTTTTACATTGGACATTTTTACATTTTTTATATGTGTTCGCGTTTTAAATTAATTAAATTATCGCGAAACAGAGTCAAGTTCATAGTCAAGGTAAGTATACACTTTTGTTATAGGTTTTTAAGCATATAACTAATTTTCTTTTTTTTTTTTTCAGGTTTAAAACAAAAGGAGTTGAGTAAAGTTAAAAACTTTTAAAACAAAACACTATAAATGATCGAGATAAAAACTAAAAAAGGTGGCAAATAAAATATATGAACAATACATTAAAATATACTTTTTAAAAAAAGCATATTAAAAGGCATCAGAAATATATTTACAAAACTCAGTATGTGACGTATTCTATATACAAATCTTGTTCTGGCGTGGATTTGGTGGCACTGGCGAAAGTCTTCTTCTCGTCGTTCAGGGTCTTTCCCTTCTTGGCAGCAATTCCTGGAGAGTTGGACATGCGTCGTTTTGAAAATTTTTCCTGTTCCTTGCTGACGATCTTTAAATACAGCTGTTTCCTGGTTTCGGTTGTTCCGTTCATGGTCTCGAGGTGTTCTTTCAATGATTGAAGTTGCGCTTGTGAATAATTGCTGATGGTTTCTAGAGCTTTTGGGTTGACGTATGAGTCCTGGGGGTCGCTGGGTGGTGCCTCTTGTGGTGTTGCTGCTTCTGCTAATGGATCGTGTTCTTTAGCAGAAGTACTGTTGAGTGGCTCCTGGACGCGCTCGGGCTGTTCCTTTGGAGACTCTTTCTGGCCTTCCTCCATGGGTTGGTTCTGCTCTGCTAGTCGGGCTCGTTTGACTTCACACGTGGAAGAGTTGTGACCTTCTTCGTCGCAAAAAAAGCATTTTTTGACGACGCCTGTGTAGTAAGAACAGATACTGAATTTGTTTATTAAAAATCAAATTTGGTACAGTACCCTTGTCATTTTTCCTGCTTGTTAAATTAAATTAAGTTAGAGCAGGTCATATTTTTCTTTTGCAAAAGTTTAAAAACATATTAGTTAGTGATAACATTAAAAGTTTAAAATTTTAATTTTTCACTGAAGATTTTCCTTTTTTCGCTGTTTTTTTAGGAGAGGTGCTGTGTCTGCGTTTGGAATAGCTTTGAAGAAGGTCTGTAACCCGGAACTGGAGGTCGTCGATGGAACAGTCAAGGGTTCTGATTCCTGAGGGAGGTTCTCTGTCGAGGCGGTTGTAGAAGATTTGTAGTTCGGCGTGCGTCAGTTTGTTAAGGTTTGGTTTGTCCCCCGGCTTCCAGGTATTTGGATCCCACCTGGGCCCGGTGGCTGAAATGGTCTCGTCGTTGCTGCTGTCGGATTCGGATTGTTCAGGTTCGTTGCTTGTTGTTTCGGGTTTATTTTCAGGTTTATCGGGCTTTGGTGTTGTTTTCAGGGCATCGGAGTATTGGCTGGTTTGGACTGGAGGTGCTGCGTTCTTTTTGGAAGGTTCTGGTGACATCAGGGTCCAGCTCTCTTCAGAGCTTTTTGAGTCGTCGGATGTGGTAAGTATTTGTTGGTTACTTGGTTGGTTTTCTTGTTTTTCTTCTAGGTTCGGAGTAGGTGGAGAACTGTGGTGTGTTTCAGGATCGTTAGGTAGGTCGTTTTTGGCTCCAGTTGTGTCTGCCGTCTTACTCTTCTTTGCGTCGCAGGCAGAGGCAACGTGCCCCTCCTGGTCGCAGAAGAAACATTTTTTAGCGACACCTGTATAATATACAAGTGCGCGGCTGCGCCCGAAAAAGAGGACATTGGGTATAGTTTTTTGCATCTTAATTTTGACTGAACGATCACCATTTCTTATCCCTTTCAGTTCTTTATACTCGTCTAAGCGATGGGCCTTGATGTCGCCGTATTGTCGAAGTGTCGTCAGGATAGCATCCCATTGGATCCAGGATGGAAGTTGTTTAATCGTCAACCAGACACCGTCATCTTCGATGCTGGTGATTTTGCACGTCGAGTCTTTTATTTTAATTTCTCCATAGGAGACTGCTTGTTTCAGGAAGGCCAGGGTCGTAAATGTTAAAAGAAATGATTGGTTACCCACAGGTTGTAGTGTTTCGATGCATGCAGGTCCAAGTTTTCCCAAGAAGGTGCGAGCGACTTCAAGGTAGCCAGCGTCGACGTCCAGTCGGGCGGTCCGCTTTTTCACCTCTGCAGCCATATAGGCTGTAGAGAGATCGTCAGGTGAGGGTTGGTCCCAAGAAGGAACAGCGTCAGGTAGCAATGGCAGGAATCGGCCAAGTCAGGATACAGCGTAGAGACCCGGAACAGCAGCGACAGGTAAGTAGCAGCAGCACCAGGACCAGGAACAGCAGCGGATTCAGGAACAGCAACGGAACCGGAAACAGCAGCGGCAACTTCAAGAGCAGGAACAGAGACGTCAGGATACCGGCCGGTAAGTCCGCATCACAGGAACTAGCTGTAGAGCTTGGAAACTCGCTTAACGGCCTTTCGGCCAAGATTTCAGCGAAATAGCTGGGAACAGATACTACACTTTGATCTTAGCCAAAAGGCCGAGAAGCGATAACCCGCTAGGAGCCGTCACTGTTTAACAAAGTAAAAAGAGAGAATTCGAGCATTTCAAATATTTCATAATTACGTCACCGAATGTTGGTCCTGGTGGGAGATGACAACGTTTGTAGCCATCGCGCGAACAAAGGAGAAGACGATATCTTGAATCCGTGAAATAGAGGTACACCGCCAGGCCCGGACTGGCACTTTTGGGGTCATCGGCTAGAGACAGTAGAGTGGGCCACTTTACCGGGCCGTATGGAAAAAAAATCTAAATGGTGGTTTATAGGACCATAAATAACGTATTAAGTGTACTAGATTCTACGTGAAACGTCAAACGCGTTTAAATGACCATTTAGGAAAAATTTATTATAAGCGAATAGAGCGTTCTATAAAAGTGGACCATAACCGGTCACTTTTCATACAGACTATAGAGCTGGTTCAGCAGGACTAACAACTTTTGTTATTCTTTGGTTTAAGAGAATTCGGCTTATGTCCTGTCTTTATATGAATATTTTAGAGACGTACCTTTTAGGAGTTGTAGGAGGCACCCTAGGTGTTGAAGTATGTTTGGGGTTAAGGATATTTTCATGATCTAAGTTTCATCTTAAACACGTGGATTTGGGACTAGTATTTTCTAGAATTTTGCTTATTTGCCATCATACATTTATTACAAAAATCATTTAAAATAAGAAAAAAGGCGCGGAAAGCAAAGCCGGAAATATGTGAAGCCTAGGCTAGCAACTACGCTACTAATAAAAATTGACTGCTCTCAATTTCTTACGGGTTTGCCAGATAAATATATTTCTCTAAGACGAAAAACCGGCCAAACCTTCACCTCCTCCGAACTCCAAAGGGGGAAAGCACACCACACCAATTTTATAGATTCGTAAACGCGCCTTCCCAATCGACCGCCATCACCTTACAGTCTACGGGGAGGGTGATGAAAAAACTGGTTTGGGGGGGGGGGGGGATGAAATTTCTGCGGTAAAGGGCTTGCTCGTTGGTTGTCTGTACGATAATATCGGCGCCCAGTAAACGTTTCTAAAAAGAGTGTATAGAACGTTCTATTGGAGCCGCATGCAGCCGGTGGCCCTCGGCGATCACCAACCTACCAGGACCTGGCTAGTCGCGGCTTGTCCACCGCTATCAATTACACTCTAGCGGCAACGGCCATATCACGCTGAATACACCGGTTCTCGTCTGATCACCGAAGTTAAGCAGCGTCGAGCGCGGTCAGTACTTGGGAGGGAGACCACCTGGGAACACCGCGTGCCGTTGGCTACTCATTTATTTTCGCGGGATGGGATTTGCGTCTTTTAACAGGAAAATACCTTCATCCTATCATTTTGACGCTGCTTTTTTATGCAATTAAAAGTTCGCCCAGACGATAATATTATTTCGGTCAACTCTTGGCCTTTTTTTAACAACTGGCAGCATCTTTCCGTGAATAAAATACATGTTAGTATCAAAATTGAACAAAATAAAATGGCGAGAAAATTGGTTTTCATTTTATTCTACTTAAGGCTTGTACTTAAAATAGTACTAACTTACTTACTTACTTACTTACTTACTTACTTACTAACTAACTAACTAACTAACTAACTAACTAACTAACTAACTAACTAATTAACTAACTAACTAACTAACTAACTAATTAACTAACTAACTAACTAACTAACTAACTAACGTTTATCTCTAAACAAAAACATTTCCGCGGTAAAATCCACTCTGAAATGGCCTTTTCTGGTTTTGGAATGAAGTCCAAAGTTAAAATTTTATTAACAAATTCTAATTGTGAAATATATTTTTTGTTCTAAATTTTAATCTTAAATGTAATTTAAATAGTTGAATCTAAAAAAGGACTTTTGGAAAATGTTTTATAGAAGGTTTTATCATGGGACAGCCGCATGGATTAGGGGAGTAACCCAAAAATACAAAATATCAAAACAAACCACGAAATTAAATAATAAAACGGAGACAGAGATATATTTTTTAAACAAAATAATATAGCTAACTTTTATCTATTAATTGTTTTAGGTGATGTAGTTTATGTAAAATATAAAAATGAACCTTGGCACAATATAAATTTAATGTCATGTTTTATTGATACTTAGAAAAAGTAACAAACATTTCAAAAGTCAGATCTTTGAGATCATTATTAAAAAAATATAACATTTTAAATCCGAACTCCTCTATAAATATTAAAATTATAAATTCCTAATCTACTTTAACAAAAGATATATCATATTAAGTTTAATACTATTAATGTTAGGAATAATCATGACTTTGAGATAAATAGAACAAAAATGTTTAATTCCAAATATAGTTAATTATAGAGCAATATATAATAAATGATTTTGTACTTACCAAAAATAAGCCTTGCCACTTTATATCTTGGTAATGTAGCTGCCGCGGGCGGCGGGCCCCCGGCGGCGACTCACTGTCCACGGAAGACGGGAAGAGAGAAAAAATGGAGAGGGGCTTATTTCGTGTTTTCTCTTTACGCGGAACATCTTGGCTGGAACCCAATGACCTAAAAATGAGGGGCGCGCTGTCTCTACCCACCATACCGAAACCCGCGAATTTACGTTATGAAAACCGGTTCCTTCAGCCAACCACTTAGAACATGCACGATTTACGAACCTTGGGTTACGAATAAAACCACAGGAATAACACAGAACAACCTCTTTTCGCGCCTTTATTTTACCCCTCTTACTTGCCTCCCGCTCGTCGGCCATTGCCTCTGCCCTAAACGGGGAGTCTAGCATCCACTCCTTGGGTATCCATAATGGAGGAGAGGACTGAAAGGGGGAAAACCAAGCATGGACGCGCCCAGGAAAATACCAAGGAGGATAGGAAGGGAGGCGAAGTAGGAGGGATGAACGCGGCAGCATCCTTGTAAGAAGCTTAGCGGCGGGAAAATTTCGGAAAAATGGCGGCTAGACGTAGCGTAGCTGCCGCAATCTTGCCGCCATTCATCCCTCCTACTTCGCCTCCCTTCCTATCCTCCGTGAAAATACCGCGAAAAAGAGTGTATAACTAGGTAAAAGAAAATTCAAAAACTGGAATCTTTCCGATTCTTCATTATTAACTATTCGACAATAAGGATTTTACCACTTATGACGTCAGAGGGGCAATATATTATAATAAAGAAATATATATAAAGACAGCCAAATAACATTTCCCGGAAATACTGTGTTGCGCAGTGCGCCATTATAAGAGCGTTTGATTTTTGATTTCAAGAGAGAAGTGGGCCGATCCCGGATTTACTGCAATACCAGGCCGACCCGTGGCGGAGGTGGAGCAAGCTCCGACCACTCCGCCGCCGTCCAAAAATAAGTTTAATATCTTGGGCCCCGATGGGACCCGTATCAGATATTAAGCTGATAAGAACAGATACTGAATTTGTTTATTTAAAATTCTGGTCAAGGTTACAAATGTCCGCGGTTATTAAAAAAATTAAATTATCGCGAACATTGTATTGGTCAAAACAATATTTCATATCATAAAAGGAGTCATAACATTTTTAAATATATTTACAGGTTCTTATGTGTTTTACGTCAAGGTAAGTATTTTTAACTTTTCATATTACTTTTAGGAAAAATAATTTTAGAACTAATTTTTTTTTTTCTTTTTTCAGGGTTAACAGAAATCAAGGTAAGTATTTTACGTAAAATTTCATTAGTGTACATTTTTTAGTAAACGCTTAAACATTTAAAAATAAACTTAAATTTAAACTTTTAAAAACTAATCACAATAAATGATTTTTTATAGTTCCAACTTTCCCGTTTTAACGGTGACAATTAAAACATAAAACACAATAAATATTTAAAAAATATAGAAATATCAGAAGTATATTTACAAAAGTGCACCACTGTCCTATTTCTTCCCCTTCTTAGGGTCTTTTTCAATTGGAGGGCTCTGACGACGTTTGAATCGGCGCTGGAGTGCTTCTTGTGCCTTTGCCAGTGCGTCATCCCGCCAGGATAGGACATGGGGCTTGGTTGAGGTCAATACTTTGGCCTGCCGACAAAAGTCCTCAATTTCATTCTTGGGTAGGTGATCCCATGCCCAATTTCGTTCAAAAATTTCCACTTTTCTTTCAGGTTCCTCTGGTGTTGGAGGATCGGATTTCGGCGAGTCTTGGACTTGCCTCTGGGGTGACTTGACCGCATCTGCGTAGCCTGTGACTTTGGCGGGGGATTCAGGTTTCCCTGGGGAAGACTCTGGTGTTGCCAACGACCAACCCTCTTTTGAGCCCTGGAAGTCTCGTGAAGGTCCTGTTTCGTCCATTATGTCGTCGTGGGTGCTTACGTCTGCGGCATCCCCAACCGGAATCGGCGTTCCATTCCTTACTGTTTCTGGTTCTTCATATGACGGGTTCTGGTCAGCGACAGTTTCTGGATTTGGTCGAGCCTTCTTGTTCTTTTTCGGGCAATCCCGAACCTGATGACTGTCTTTACGGCAGTAAAAACACATTCTCTGTATTCCACGGTATGTAATTTGGATACGATGACCGCTTATGGTCATCAGGTTCGGGATTGTGCTCTTCATTCGGACCTCAAGGCGACGAGTACCATTCTTCAAATCTTTAAACGGGCCTTCTTGATAGGTTTCCCAGGACTCGGAGATAACCTCGCAGTATGCGCGAAGAGCAGCTTTTATGAACGATAGTTCCCACCAGCTCGGAGCATCTCGTAACGTGATGTAAGATACCGGATCGGAAATCCCAATTACATCAACTTGTCTGTTTCCGACCATAAGGCCGGCTTCTATGGCCTTCTGGAAACAAGTAGCGTCTTTGAAGGTGACCTGTGCTGCGTCCTTTCCCACAGGCTGGAACACAGTGATTCCATGCGAACCAACGAGCTCGAAGAGAGCTGTAGCAAGGGCGTCGATGGTCACGCCTTCAAACTTGATCCTAGCTGTTGCTTTTTTCATTGCAGCAGCTGGTGGGGAGGACATCGTTGACTGGGCAGGAGCCATGACAACGTTGGTGGCGACCGCCGAGGCGGAGACCGGACCTCAGGAACCGCTGGATGGAGGCAGACGGCAACTGGAACACTGGAACAACAGCTGGAACACGGACTGGGCTGGAAGCAGGAACGGCAGCAAATTTCGAGGCAGCGTGGTAAACCAAACGAGCAGGATCACTCGCCTTTAAGGCGTAAAACACTCCTCGCCCCCCGACTAAGATCTCGGTATAGCACTATTGAAAACAGATACTACACTTTGATCTTAGCCAAAAGGCCGAGAAGCGATAACCCGCTAGGAGCCGTCACTGTTTAACAAAGTAAAAAGAGAGAATTCGAGCATTTCAAATATTTCATAATTACGTCACCGAATGTTGGTCCTGGTGGGAGATGACAACGTTTGTAGCCATCGCGCGAACAAAGGAGAAGACGATATCTTGAATCCGTGAAATAGAGGTACACCGCCAGGCCCGGACTGGCACTTTTGGGGTCATCGGCTAGAGACAGTAGAGTGGGCCACTTTACCGGGCCGTATGGAAAAAAAATCTAAATGGTGGTTTATAGGACCATAAATAACGTATTAAGTGTACTAGATTCTACGTGAAACGTCAAACGCGTTTAAATGACCATTTAGGAAAAATTTATTATAAGCGAATAGAGCGTTCTATAAAAGTGGACCATAACCGGTCACTTTTCATACAGACTATAGAGCTGGTTCAGCAGGACTAACAACTTTTGTTATTCTTTGGTTTAAGAGAATTCGGCTTATGTCCTGTCTTTATATGAATATTTTAGAGACGTACCTTTTAGGAGTTGTAGGAGGCACCCTAGGTGTTGAAGTATGTTTGGGGTTAAGGATATTTTCATGATCTAAGTTTCATCTTAAACACGTGGATTTGGGACTAGTATTTTCTAGAATTTTGCTTATTTGCCATCATACATTTATTACAAAAATCATTTAAAATAAGAAAAAAGGCGCGGAAAGCAAAGCCGGAAATATGTGAAGCCTAGGCTAGCAACTACGCTACTAATAAAAATTGACTGCTCTCAATTTCTTACGGGTTTGCCAGATAAATATATTTCTCTAAGACGAAAAACCGGCCAAACCTTCACCTCCTCCGAACTCCAAAGGGGGAAAGCACACCACACCAATTTTATAGATTCGTAAACGCGCCTTCCCAATCGACCGCCATCACCTTACAGTCTACGGGGAGGGTGATGAAAAAACTGGTTTGGGGGGGGGGGGGGATGAAATTTCTGCGGTAAAGGGCTTGCTCGTTGGTTGTCTGTACGATAATATCGGCGCCCAGTAAACGTTTCTAAAAAGAGTGTATAGAACGTTCTATTGGAGCCGCATGCAGCCGGTGGCCCTCGGCGATCACCAACCTACCAGGACCTGGCTAGTCGCGGCTTGTCCACCGCTATCAATTACACTCTAGCGGCAACGGCCATATCACGCTGAATACACCGGTTCTCGTCTGATCACCGAAGTTAAGCAGCGTCGAGCGCGGTCAGTACTTGGGAGGGAGACCACCTGGGAACACCGCGTGCCGTTGGCTACTCATTTATTTTCGCGGGATGGGATTTGCGTCTTTTAACAGGAAAATACCTTCATCCTATCATTTTGACGCTGCTTTTTTATGCAATTAAAAGTTCGCCCAGACGATAATATTATTTCGGTCAACTCTTGGCCTTTTTTTAACAACTGGCAGCATCTTTCCGTGAATAAAATACATGTTAGTATCAAAATTGAACAAAATAAAATGGCGAGAAAATTGGTTTTCATTTTATTCTACTTAAGGCTTGTACTTAAAATAGTACTAACTTACTTACTTACTTACTTACTTACTTACTTACTAACTAACTAACTAACTAACTAACTAACTAACTAACTAATTAACTAACTAACTAACTAACTAACTAATTAACTAACTAACTAACTAACTAACTAACTAACGTTTATCTCTAAACAAAAACATTTCCGCGGTAAAATCCACTCTGAAATGGCCTTTTCTGGTTTTGGAATGAAGTCCAAAGTTAAAATTTTATTAACAAATTCTAATTGTGAAATATATTTTTTGTTCTAAATTTTAATCTTAAATGTAATTTAAATAGTTGAATCTAAAAAAGGACTTTTGGAAAATGTTTTATAGAAGGTTTTATCATGGGACAGCCGCATGGATTAGGGGAGTAACCCAAAAATACAAAATATCAAAACAAACCACGAAATTAAATAATAAAACGGAGACAGAGATATATTTTTTAAACAAAATAATATAGCTAACTTTTATCTATTAATTGTTTTAGGTGATGTAGTTTATGTAAAATATAAAAATGAACCTTGGCACAATATAAATTTAATGTCATGTTTTATTGATACTTAGAAAAAGTAACAAACATTTCAAAAGTCAGATCTTTGAGATCATTATTAAAAAAATATAACATTTTAAATCCGAACTCCTCTATAAATATTAAAATTATAAATTCCTAATCTACTTTAACAAAAGATATATCATATTAAGTTTAATACTATTAATGTTAGGAATAATCATGACTTTGAGATAAATAGAACAAAAATGTTTAATTCCAAATATAGTTAATTATAGAGCAATATATAATAAATGATTTTGTACTTACCAAAAATAAGCCTTGCCACTTTATATCTTGGTAATGTAGCTGCCGCGGGCGGCGGGCCCCCGGCGGCGACTCACTGTCCACGGAAGACGGGAAGAGAGAAAAAATGGAGAGGGGCTTATTTCGTGTTTTCTCTTTACGCGGAACATCTTGGCTGGAACCCAATGACCTAAAAATGAGGGGCGCGCTGTCTCTACCCACCATACCGAAACCCGCGAATTTACGTTATGAAAACCGGTTCCTTCAGCCAACCACTTAGAACATGCACGATTTACGAACCTTGGGTTACGAATAAAACCACAGGAATAACACAGAACAACCTCTTTTCGCGCCTTTATTTTACCCCTCTTACTTGCCTCCCGCTCGTCGGCCATTGCCTCTGCCCTAAACGGGGAGTCTAGCATCCACTCCTTGGGTATCCATAATGGAGGAGAGGACTGAAAGGGGGAAAACCAAGCATGGACGCGCCCAGGAAAATACCAAGGAGGATAGGAAGGGAGGCGAAGTAGGAGGGATGAACGCGGCAGCATCCTTGTAAGAAGCTTAGCGGCGGGAAAATTTCGGAAAAATGGCGGCTAGACGTAGCGTAGCTGCCGCAATCTTGCCGCCATTCATCCCTCCTACTTCGCCTCCCTTCCTATCCTCCGTGAAAATACCGCGAAAAAGAGTGTATAACTAGGTAAAAGAAAATTCAAAAACTGGAATCTTTCCGATTCTTCATTATTAACTATTCGACAATAAGGATTTTACCACTTATGACGTCAGAGGGGCAATATATTATAATAAAGAAATATATATAAAGACAGCCAAATAACATTTCCCGGAAATACTGTGTTGCGCAGTGCGCCATTATAAGAGCGTTTGATTTTTGATTTCAAGAGAGAAGTGGGCCGATCCCGGATTTACTGCAATACCAGGCCGACCCGTGGCGGAGGTGGAGCAAGCTCCGACCACTCCGCCGCCGTCCAAAAATAAGTTTAATATCTTGGGCCCCGATGGGACCCGTATCAGATATTAAGCTGATAAGAACAGATACTGAATTTGTTTATTAAATATCAGTCAAATTTACAAATTTACAGATGTTCGCGTTTAATTAAATTAAATTAGCGCGAACAAAAAGTAAGTTTTCAGGTTTCATTTTTTAGGTAAGGGTTTTTTCCATCGTCGAGGTAAGTATAAATGGTAAGTATTTTTTCCTTCTTTTTCAGGGATAACGTAAAGTTAAAACCAGATAAAAATTGTAAACAAAAGTAAATGAATATAAAAGAATTTTGCACGTAGTTAAAATTAATAAGTTGCCATAAAAAGATTTAGTATGTTACGTATTCAGTATATAGATCCTTCTCAGGTATGTTTTTGGTGGCGCTGGCGAATGTCTTTTTCTCTTCGTTTTGCGTCTTTCCCTTCTTAGTTGCCTTTCCTGGAGAGTTGAGCATACGTTTTTTTGAAAATTTTTCTTGTTCCTGGTTGGCGAGCGCGAGAAAAACCTGCCTCCTCTCGTCGCTATATTCGTCGGTAGTCCGCAGGTATTCAATGAATCCTTTAAGTTGTGTCTGGGAGTATTTCCTGACGCTTTCCAAATTTTCCGGGCTGATGTAGAGGTCGCTGTTCGGATCCTCGGACTGAGATACCTGGTGGTCGCTTGGTGGTGCTCCTTGTGATGTTGCCGATTCTGCTATGGGCACTTGTTCCGTAGCAGAAGTACTGTTGAGTGACTCCTGGACGCGCTCGGGCTGTTCCTTTGGAGACTCTTTCTGACCTTCCTCCTTGGGTTGGTTTTGTTCTGCTTGTTTGTCTCGTTTGAGTTGACATGTCGAGGTGTTATGGCCTTCTTGGTCGCAAAAAAAGCATTTTTTTACGACCCCTGAATAATATACTAATGCCCTGCTACGGCCAAAAAAGAGGACATTAGGAATAGTTTTAGTCATGATGATTTTTACAGAGCGGTCGCCGTTTTTTAATCCTTTAAGTTCGGGGTATTCATCTAGTCGGTGGGCTTTTATGGTTCCGTATTGTCGTAGAGTGGTTAGTATGGCGTCCCACTGAATCCAGGAGGGCAGGTTCTTAATTGTTAGCCAGACACCGTCGTCGTCGATGCTGGTAATTCGGCAGGGTTTGTCATTGATAGTTAGTTCCCCGTAGGAGACGGCTTGCTGGAGGAAGGCCAGAGTGGTAAAGGTAAGTAAATAACATTGTTTACCAACAGGTTGAAGAGTCTCCAAGCACTGTGGTCCGAGTTTTTCGTAAAAGGTCCGAGCGACGTCCAGGAATCCGGCGTCGACTTCGAGCCGGGCAGTCCGTTTTTTTACCTCAGCAGCCATTAAGGCTGTTTAGAGGTCGTCAGTTGAAGGTAAGTCCCAAGGAGGAACGGCGTCCAAAAGTGATGGCAGGAATCAGCCAAGTCAGGATACGTCGTAGTGACCAGGAACAGCAGCGACAGGTAAGTGTCAGCAGGACCAGGACCAGGAACAGCAGCGGAATCAGGAACAGCAGAGGAACCGGAAACAGCAGCGGAATCAGGAACAGCAGAGGAACCGGAAACAGCAGCGGCAGCTTCAGAAGCAGGAACAGGAACAGGAACGTCAGGATACCGGCAGGTAAGTCAGCATCGCAGGAACTAGCTGTATAGCTGGAGAACTCGCTTATCGGCCTTTCGGCCAAGATTTCAGCGAAATAGCTGGGAACAGATACTACACTTTGATCTTAGCCAAAAGGCCGAGAAGCGATAACCCGCTAGGAGCCGTCACTGTTTAACAAAGTAAAAAGAGAGAATTCGAGCATTTCAAATATTTCATAATTACGTCACCGAATGTTGGTCCTGGTGGGAGATGACAACGTTTGTAGCCATCGCGCGAACAAAGGAGAAGACGATATCTTGAATCCGTGAAATAGAGGTACACCGCCAGGCCCGGACTGGCACTTTTGGGGTCATCGGCTAGAGACAGTAGAGTGGGCCACTTTACCGGGCCGTATGGAAAAAAAATCTAAATGGTGGTTTATAGGACCATAAATAACGTATTAAGTGTACTAGATTCTACGTGAAACGTCAAACGCGTTTAAATGACCATTTAGGAAAAATTTATTATAAGCGAATAGAGCGTTCTATAAAAGTGGACCATAACCGGTCACTTTTCATACAGACTATAGAGCTGGTTCAGCAGGACTAACAACTTTTGTTATTCTTTGGTTTAAGAGAATTCGGCTTATGTCCTGTCTTTATATGAATATTTTAGAGACGTACCTTTTAGGAGTTGTAGGAGGCACCCTAGGTGTTGAAGTATGTTTGGGGTTAAGGATATTTTCATGATCTAAGTTTCATCTTAAACACGTGGATTTGGGACTAGTATTTTCTAGAATTTTGCTTATTTGCCATCATACATTTATTACAAAAATCATTTAAAATAAGAAAAAAGGCGCGGAAAGCAAAGCCGGAAATATGTGAAGCCTAGGCTAGCAACTACGCTACTAATAAAAATTGACTGCTCTCAATTTCTTACGGGTTTGCCAGATAAATATATTTCTCTAAGACGAAAAACCGGCCAAACCTTCACCTCCTCCGAACTCCAAAGGGGGAAAGCACACCACACCAATTTTATAGATTCGTAAACGCGCCTTCCCAATCGACCGCCATCACCTTACAGTCTACGGGGAGGGTGATGAAAAAACTGGTTTGGGGGGGGGGGGGGGGGATGAAATTTCTGCGGTAAAGGGCTTGCTCGTTGGTTGTCTGTACGATAATATCGGCGCCCAGTAAACGTTTCTAAAAAGAGTGTATAGAACGTTCTATTGGAGCCGCATGCAGCCGGTGGCCCTCGGCGATCACCAACCTACCAGGACCTGGCTAGTCGCGGCTTGTCCACCGCTATCAATTACACTCTAGCGGCAACGGCCATATCACGCTGAATACACCGGTTCTCGTCTGATCACCGAAGTTAAGCAGCGTCGAGCGCGGTCAGTACTTGGGAGGGAGACCACCTGGGAACACCGCGTGCCGTTGGCTACTCATTTATTTTCGCGGGATGGGATTTGCGTCTTTTAACAGGAAAATACCTTCATCCTATCA
The DNA here is from genome assembly GCF_980474605.1 of Leiobunum rupestre. NCBI lineage: Eukaryota > Metazoa > Arthropoda > Arachnida > Opiliones > Sclerosomatidae > Leiobunum > Leiobunum rupestre. The sequence continues at coordinate 3,741,167 of NC_143389.1, forward strand.
TTTTGACGCTGCTTTTTTATGCAATTAAAAGTTCGCCCAGACGATAATATTATTTCGGTCAACTCTTGGCCTTTTTTTAACAACTGGCAGCATCTTTCCGTGAATAAAATACATGTTAGTATCAAAATTGAACAAAATAAAATGGCGAGAAAATTGGTTTTCATTTTATTCTACTTAAGGCTTGTACTTAAAATAGTACTAACTTACTTACTTACTTACTTACTTACTTACTTACTAACTAACTAACTAACTAACTAACTAACTAACTAACTAACTAACTAATTAACTAACTAACTAACTAACTAACTAATTAACTAACTAACTAACTAACTAACTAACTAACGTTTATCTCTAAACAAAAACATTTCCGCGGTAAAATCCACTCTGAAATGGCCTTTTCTGGTTTTGGAATGAAGTCCAAAGTTAAAATTTTATTAACAAATTCTAATTGTGAAATATATTTTTTGTTCTAAATTTTAATCTTAAATGTAATTTAAATAGTTGAATCTAAAAAAGGACTTTTGGAAAATGTTTTATAGAAGGTTTTATCATGGGACAGCCGCATGGATTAGGGGAGTAACCCAAAAATACAAAATATCAAAACAAACCACGAAATTAAATAATAAAACGGAGACAGAGATATATTTTTTAAACAAAATAATATAGCTAACTTTTATCTATTAATTGTTTTAGGTGATGTAGTTTATGTAAAATATAAAAATGAACCTTGGCACAATATAAATTTAATGTCATGTTTTATTGATACTTAGAAAAAGTAACAAACATTTCAAAAGTCAGATCTTTGAGATCATTATTAAAAAAATATAACATTTTAAATCCGAACTCCTCTATAAATATTAAAATTATAAATTCCTAATCTACTTTAACAAAAGATATATCATATTAAGTTTAATACTATTAATGTTAGGAATAATCATGACTTTGAGATAAATAGAACAAAAATGTTTAATTCCAAATATAGTTAATTATAGAGCAATATATAATAAATGATTTTGTACTTACCAAAAATAAGCCTTGCCACTTTATATCTTGGTAATGTAGCTGCCGCGGGCGGCGGGCCCCCGGCGGCGACTCACTGTCCACGGAAGACGGGAAGAGAGAAAAAATGGAGAGGGGCTTATTTCGTGTTTTCTCTTTACGCGGAACATCTTGGCTGGAACCCAATGACCTAAAAATGAGGGGCGCGCTGTCTCTACCCACCATACCGAAACCCGCGAATTTACGTTATGAAAACCGGTTCCTTCAGCCAACCACTTAGAACATGCACGATTTACGAACCTTGGGTTACGAATAAAACCACAGGAATAACACAGAACAACCTCTTTTCGCGCCTTTATTTTACCCCTCTTACTTGCCTCCCGCTCGTCGGCCATTGCCTCTGCCCTAAACGGGGAGTCTAGCATCCACTCCTTGGGTATCCATAATGGAGGAGAGGACTGAAAGGGGGAAAACCAAGCATGGACGCGCCCAGGAAAATACCAAGGAGGATAGGAAGGGAGGCGAAGTAGGAGGGATGAACGCGGCAGCATCCTTGTAAGAAGCTTAGCGGCGGGAAAATTTCGGAAAAATGGCGGCTAGACGTAGCGTAGCTGCCGCAATCTTGCCGCCATTCATCCCTCCTACTTCGCCTCCCTTCCTATCCTCCGTGAAAATACCGCGAAAAAGAGTGTATAACTAGGTAAAAGAAAATTCAAAAACTGGAATCTTTCCGATTCTTCATTATTAACTATTCGACAATAAGGATTTTACCACTTATGACGTCAGAGGGGCAATATATTATAATAAAGAAATATATATAAAGACAGCCAAATAACATTTCCCGGAAATACTGTGTTGCGCAGTGCGCCATTATAAGAGCGTTTGATTTTTGATTTCAAGAGAGAAGTGGGCCGATCCCGGATTTACTGCAATACCAGGCCGACCCGTGGCGGAGGTGGAGCAAGCTCCGACCACTCCGCCGCCGTCCAAAAATAAGTTTAATATCTTGGGCCCCGATGGGACCCGTATCAGATATTAAGCTGATAAGAACAGATACTGAATTTGTTTATTTAAATTCTTGTCATAAATACATTTTTCCGCGGTTAAATTAAAGTTAAATTATCGCGGAAGAAGCAGGTCAAATGTTCAAAAAACACTAATACAATTTTCTCTTTACAGAGTAGTCAAAAAAGGTAAGTATAACTATGGTTTTTCTTTTTAACAGGTATTATGTTTGTAAAATTCAGGTAAGTACAATAAATTTAAAACTCCTTCAGACTTTACTATTTACAATGTAACTAAAAAACAATAAGCGTAGTAAACCATTTAATTTATATTTCCGAAAAACGCGAAATATAAAAAATTCCTAAAAATCAATACGTTACATAGTCATCGTACACCTCGGCACTGGTTTGCGCTTTAACAGCGTCGGCCGCGGTCTTGCTTTCGATGTTAACCCTCTTTTCAGTCCTGGCTTTATCCCCTGGGGAGGAACTCTGACGTCTTTTGTTAATTGTCTTTCTTAAGGCTGTGGCTCGCTTGATCAAGAAAAGCCTCCTAGCCGATGATAAGTCGTTATAGGTGCTCAGTGCCGCCACGTATTTTTCGAAATCATTAGGCAAAAACTTCTTAAGGTAGTCTTCGTCCTCTTTAGTCCATATAAGATCGGTGCAGTGTCTGCTTGTTTTGTAGACGGATGCATCGGATGGGTGATGCTCTACTGTATCGCTCTCTTGAGCCGTATTGTCGCTAGGTTTCTGACCTGGCCGGTCCGGGATCTCCCCCACTTCGTCTCCGACTTTGGACTCCGGAGCACCGCCATCAGCGTCTTCCCCATTTGGTCCGTCGCTTTCGGGTGGTGACTCCCTATTCGGCTCCCCAGCTGAGAGAACCTTTTGCCGTTTCTTCGGACAGTCACGCACCTGGTGGCTGTCCTTGCGGCAATAGAAGCACATCCTGTGCACGCCCTCGTACGTGATTTGGATGCGTTGACCTTGGATTGTCATGAGGTTCGGGATGGCAGACTTAAATTTAACGGCCAAGCGTCTCGTGCCGGTCTTGAGGCCCTTTAGAGGCCCCTTCTGGAAGGTCTCCCATGTCTCCGATTGGACATCGCAGTGGATACGGAGGGCTGTCTTTAGAATTGACAGGGCCCACCAGCTTGGAACTCCTTGAACAGTGATGTAGCGGACAGGGTCTACGATACTCATGACATCCAAATGACGGTCTCCGACAATGACTCCGGAGTCGACAGCCTTTTGAAAACTTTCAACATCTTTGAACGTGATTTGCACTTCAGATTTTCCAATTAGCTGGAAAACCTCAATGCATTGCTGGCCGATGTGGTTGAGAAGGGCCGAAGCCAGATCGTCAACTGGAACATCTTCAAACTTGATTCTCGCAGAATTCTTTTTCAGATCAGCGGACAAGACAGGCATCTTGGACGAAGCAGGGGGCATGGCTACCACCACTGCGGACGTCAAGAGACAACGGGAGACGGACCCAGGAACCACCAGAGGGCGATCCCCGAGAGGCGTCGGCGAGGAGACCAGGAACTAGCAGCGACAGGTAAGTAGCAGCCGAACCAGGACCAGGAACAGGAACAGCAGCGGAATCAGGAACAGCAACGGAACCGGAAACAGCAGCGGCAACTTCAAGAGCAGGAACAGGAACAGGCACGACAGGATACCGGCAGGTAAGTCAGCATCTCAGGAACTAGCTGGAAAGCTGGGAAACTCGCTTAACGGCCTTTCGGCCAAGATTTCAGCGAAATAGCTGGGAACAGATACTACACTTTGATCTTAGCCAAAAGGCCGAGAAGCGATAACCCGCTAGGAGCCGTCACTGTTTAACAAAGTAAAAAGAGAGAATTCGAGCATTTCAAATATTTCATAATTACGTCACCGAATGTTGGTCCTGGTGGGAGATGACAACGTTTGTAGCCATCGCGCGAACAAAGGAGAAGACGATATCTTGAATCCGTGAAATAGAGGTACACCGCCAGGCCCGGACTGGCACTTTTGGGGTCATCGGCTAGAGACAGTAGAGTGGGCCACTTTACCGGGCCGTATGGAAAAAAAATCTAAATGGTGGTTTATAGGACCATAAATAACGTATTAAGTGTACTAGATTCTACGTGAAACGTCAAACGCGTTTAAATGACCATTTAGGAAAAATTTATTATAAGCGAATAGAGCGTTCTATAAAAGTGGACCATAACCGGTCACTTTTCATACAGACTATAGAGCTGGTTCAGCAGGACTAACAACTTTTGTTATTCTTTGGTTTAAGAGAATTCGGCTTATGTCCTGTCTTTATATGAATATTTTAGAGACGTACCTTTTAGGAGTTGTAGGAGGCACCCTAGGTGTTGAAGTATGTTTGGGGTTAAGGATATTTTCATGATCTAAGTTTCATCTTAAACACGTGGATTTGGGACTAGTATTTTCTAGAATTTTGCTTATTTGCCATCATACATTTATTACAAAAATCATTTAAAATAAGAAAAAAGGCGCGGAAAGCAAAGCCGGAAATATGTGAAGCCTAGGCTAGCAACTACGCTACTAATAAAAATTGACTGCTCTCAATTTCTTACGGGTTTGCCAGATAAATATATTTCTCTAAGACGAAAAACCGGCCAAACCTTCACCTCCTCCGAACTCCAAAGGGGGAAAGCACACCACACCAATTTTATAGATTCGTAAACGCGCCTTCCCAATCGACCGCCATCACCTTACAGTCTACGGGGAGGGTGATGAAAAAACTGGTTTGGGGTAGGGGGGGGATGAAATTTCTGCGGTAAAGGGCTTGCTCGTTGGTTGTCTGTACGATAATATCGGCGCCCAGTAAACGTTTCTAAAAAGAGTGTATAGAACGTTCTATTGGAGCCGCATGCAGCCGGTGGCCCTCGGCGATCACCAACCTACCAGGACCTGGCTAGTCGCGGCTTGTCCACCGCTATCAATTACACTCTAGCGGCAACGGCCATATCACGCTGAATACACCGGTTCTCGTCTGATCACCGAAGTTAAGCAGCGTCGAGCGCGGTCAGTACTTGGGAGGGAGACCACCTGGGAACACCGCGTGCCGTTGGCTACTCATTTATTTTCGCGGGATGGGATTTGCGTCTTTTAACAGGAAAATACCTTCATCCTATCATTTTGACGCTGCTTTTTTATGCAATTAAAAGTTCGCCCAGACGATAATATTATTTCGGTCAACTCTTGGCCTTTTTTTAACAACTGGCAGCATCTTTCCGTGAATAAAATACATGTTAGTATCAAAATTGAACAAAATAAAATGGCGAGAAAATTGGTTTTCATTTTATTCTACTTAAGGCTTGTACTTAAAATAGTACTAACTTACTTACTTACTTACTTACTTACTTACTTACTAACTAACTAACTAACTAACTAACTAACTAACTAACTAACTAACTAATTAACTAACTAACTAACTAACTAACTAATTAACTAACTAACTAACTAACTAACTAACTAACTAACGTTTATCTCTAAACAAAAACATTTCCGCGGTAAAATCCACTCTGAAATGGCCTTTTCTGGTTTTGGAATGAAGTCCAAAGTTAAAATTTTATTAACAAATTCTAATTGTGAAATATATTTTTTGTTCTAAATTTTAATCTTAAATGTAATTTAAATAGTTGAATCTAAAAAAGGACTTTTGGAAAATGTTTTATAGAAGGTTTTATCATGGGACAGCCGCATGGATTAGGGGAGTAACCCAAAAATACAAAATATCAAAACAAACCACGAAATTAAATAATAAAACGGAGACAGAGATATATTTTTTAAACAAAATAATATAGCTAACTTTTATCTATTAATTGTTTTAGGTGATGTAGTTTATGTAAAATATAAAAATGAACCTTGGCACAATATAAATTTAATGTCATGTTTTATTGATACTTAGAAAAAGTAACAAACATTTCAAAAGTCAGATCTTTGAGATCATTATTAAAAAAATATAACATTTTAAATCCGAACTCCTCTATAAATATTAAAATTATAAATTCCTAATCTACTTTAACAAAAGATATATCATATTAAGTTTAATACTATTAATGTTAGGAATAATCATGACTTTGAGATAAATAGAACAAAAATGTTTAATTCCAAATATAGTTAATTATAGAGCAATATATAATAAATGATTTTGTACTTACCAAAAATAAGCCTTGCCACTTTATATCTTGGTAATGTAGCTGCCGCGGGCGGCGGGCCCCCGGCGGCGACTCACTGTCCACGGAAGACGGGAAGAGAGAAAAAATGGAGAGGGGCTTATTTCGTGTTTTCTCTTTACGCGGAACATCTTGGCTGGAACCCAATGACCTAAAAATGAGGGGCGCGCTGTCTCTACCCACCATACCGAAACCCGCGAATTTACGTTATGAAAACCGGTTCCTTCAGCCAACCACTTAGAACATGCACGATTTACGAACCTTGGGTTACGAATAAAACCACAGGAATAACACAGAACAACCTCTTTTCGCGCCTTTATTTTACCCCTCTTACTTGCCTCCCGCTCGTCGGCCATTGCCTCTGCCCTAAACGGGGAGTCTAGCATCCACTCCTTGGGTATCCATAATGGAGGAGAGGACTGAAAGGGGGAAAACCAAGCATGGACGCGCCCAGGAAAATACCAAGGAGGATAGGAAGGGAGGCGAAGTAGGAGGGATGAACGCGGCAGCATCCTTGTAAGAAGCTTAGCGGCGGGAAAATTTCGGAAAAATGGCGGCTAGACGTAGCGTAGCTGCCGCAATCTTGCCGCCATTCATCCCTCCTACTTCGCCTCCCTTCCTATCCTCCGTGAAAATACCGCGAAAAAGAGTGTATAACTAGGTAAAAGAAAATTCAAAAACTGGAATCTTTCCGATTCTTCATTATTAACTATTCGACAATAAGGATTTTACCACTTATGACGTCAGAGGGGCAATATATTATAATAAAGAAATATATATAAAGACAGCCAAATAACATTTCCCGGAAATACTGTGTTGCGCAGTGCGCCATTATAAGAGCGTTTGATTTTTGATTTCAAGAGAGAAGTGGGCCGATCCCGGATTTACTGCAATACCAGGCCGACCCGTGGCGGAGGTGGAGCAAGCTCCGACCACTCCGCCGCCGTCCAAAAATAAGTTTAATATCTTGGGCCCCGATGGGACCCGTATCAGATATTAAGCTGATAAGAACAGATACTGAATTTGTTTATTTAAATTCTTGTCATAAATACATTTTTCCGCGGTTAAATTAAAGTTAAATTATCGCGGAAGAAGCAGGTCAAATGTTCAAAAAACACTAATACAATTTTCTCTTTACAGAGTAGTCAAAAAAGGTAAGTATAACTATGGTTTTTCTTTTTAACAGGTATTATGTTTGTAAAATTCAGGTAAGTACAATAAATTTAAAACTCCTTCAGACTTTACTATTTACAATGTAACTAAAAAACAATAAGCGTAGTAAACCATTTAATTTATATTTCCGAAAAACGCGAAATATAAAAAATTCCTAAAAATCAATACGTTACATAGTCATCGTACACCTCGGCACTGGTTTGCGCTTTAACAGCGTCGGCCGCGGTCTTGCTTTCGATGTTAACCCTCTTTTCAGTCCTGGCTTTATCCCCTGGGGAGGAACTCTGACGTCTTTTGTTAATTGTCTTTCTTAAGGCTGTGGCTCGCTTGATCAAGAAAAGCCTCCTAGCCGATGATAAGTCGTTATAGGTGCTCAGTGCCGCCACGTATTTTTCGAAATCATTAGGCAAAAACTTCTTAAGGTAGTCTTCGTCCTCTTTAGTCCATATAAGATCGGTGCAGTGTCTGCTTGTTTTGTAGACGGATGCATCGGATGGGTGATGCTCTACTGTATCGCTCTCTTGAGCCGTATTGTCGCTAGGTTTCTGACCTGGCCGGTCCGGGATCTCCCCCACTTCGTCTCCGACTTTGGACTCCGGAGCACCGCCATCAGCGTCTTCCCCATTTGGTCCGTCGCTTTCGGGTGGTGACTCCCTATTCGGCTCCCCAGCTGAGAGAACCTTTTGCCGTTTCTTCGGACAGTCACGCACCTGGTGGCTGTCCTTGCGGCAATAGAAGCACATCCTGTGCACGCCCTCGTACGTGATTTGGATGCGTTGACCTTGGATTGTCATGAGGTTCGGGATGGCAGACTTAAATTTAACGGCCAAGCGTCTCGTGCCGGTCTTGAGGCCCTTTAGAGGCCCCTTCTGGAAGGTCTCCCATGTCTCCGATTGGACATCGCAGTGGATACGGAGGGCTGTCTTTAGAATTGACAGGGCCCACCAGCTTGGAACTCCTTGAACAGTGATGTAGCGGACAGGGTCTACGATACTCATGACATCCAAATGACGGTCTCCGACAATGACTCCGGAGTCGACAGCCTTTTGAAAACTTTCAACATCTTTGAACGTGATTTGCACTTCAGATTTTCCAATTAGCTGGAAAACCTCAATGCATTGCTGGCCGATGTGGTTGAGAAGGGCCGAAGCCAGATCGTCAACTGGAACATCTTCAAACTTGATTCTCGCAGAATTCTTTTTCAGATCAGCGGACAAGACAGGCATCTTGGACGAAGCAGGGGGCATGGCTACCACCACTGCGGACGTCAAGAGACAACGGGAGACGGACCCAGGAACCACCAGAGGGCGATCCCCGAGAGGCGTCGGCGAGGAGACCAGGAACTAGCAGCGACAGGTAAGTAGCAGCCGAACCAGGACCAGGAACAGGAACAGCAGCGGAATCAGGAACAGCAACGGAACCGGAAACAGCAGCGGTAACTTCAAGAGCAGGAACAGGAACAGGCACGACAGGATACCGGCAGGTAAGTCAGCATCTCAGGAACTAGCTGGAAAGCTGGGAAACTCGCTTAACGGCCTTTCGGCCAAGATTTCAGCGAAATAGCTGGGAACAGATACTACACTTTGATCTTAGCCAAAAGGCCGAGAAGCGATAACCCGCTAGGAGCCGTCACTGTTTAACAAAGTAAAAAGAGAGAATTCGAGCATTTCAAATATTTCATAATTACGTCACCGAATGTTGGTCCTGGTGGGAGATGACAACGTTTGTAGCCATCGCGCGAACAAAGGAGAAGACGATATCTTGAATCCGTGAAATAGAGGTACACCGCCAGGCCCGGACTGGCACTTTTGGGGTCATCGGCTAGAGACAGTAGAGTGGGCCACTTTACCGGGCCGTATGGAAAAAAAATCTAAATGGTGGTTTATAGGACCATAAATAACGTATTAAGTGTACTAGATTCTACGTGAAACGTCAAACGCGTTTAAATGACCATTTAGGAAAAATTTATTATAAGCGAATAGAGCGTTCTATAAAAGTGGACCATAACCGGTCACTTTTCATACAGACTATAGAGCTGGTTCAGCAGGACTAACAACTTTTGTTATTCTTTGGTTTAAGAGAATTCGGCTTATGTCCTGTCTTTATATGAATATTTTAGAGACGTACCTTTTAGGAGTTGTAGGAGGCACCCTAGGTGTTGAAGTATGTTTGGGGTTAAGGATATTTTCATGATCTAAGTTTCATCTTAAACACGTGGATTTGGGACTAGTATTTTCTAGAATTTTGCTTATTTGCCATCATACATTTATTACAAAAATCATTTAAAATAAGAAAAAAGGCGCGGAAAGCAAAGCCGGAAATATGTGAAGCCTAGGCTAGCAACTACGCTACTAATAAAAATTGACTGCTCTCAATTTCTTACGGGTTTGCCAGATAAATATATTTCTCTAAGACGAAAAACCGGCCAAACCTTCACCTCCTCCGAACTCCAAAGGGGGAAAGCACACCACACCAATTTTATAGATTCGTAAACGCGCCTTCCCAATCGACCGCCATCACCTTACAGTCTACGGGGAGGGTGATGAAAAAACTGGTTTGGGGGGGGGGGGGATGAAATTTCTGCGGTAAAGGGCTTGCTCGTTGGTTGTCTGTACGATAATATCGGCGCCCAGTAAACGTTTCTAAAAAGAGTGTATAGAACGTTCTATTGGAGCCGCATGCAGCCGGTGGCCCTCGGCGATCACCAACCTACCAGGACCTGGCTAGTCGCGGCTTGTCCACCGCTATCAATTACACTCTAGCGGCAACGGCCATATCACGCTGAATACACCGGTTCTCGTCTGATCACCGAAGTTAAGCAGCGTCGAGCGCGGTCAGTACTTGGGAGGGAGACCACCTGGGAACACCGCGTGCCGTTGGCTACTCATTTATTTTCGCGGGATGGGATTTGCGTCTTTTAACAGGAAAATACCTTCATCCTATCATTTTGACGCTGCTTTTTTATGCAATTAAAAGTTCGCCCAGACGATAATATTATTTCGGTCAACTCTTGGCCTTTTTTTAACAACTGGCAGCATCTTTCCGTGAATAAAATACATGTTAGTATCAAAATTGAACAAAATAAAATGGCGAGAAAATTGGTTTTCATTTTATTCTACTTAAGGCTTGTACTTAAAATAGTACTAACTTACTTACTTACTTACTTACTTACTTACTTACTTACTAACTAACTAACTAACTAACTAACTAACTAACTAACTAACTAACTAATTAACTAACTAACTAACTAACTAACTAATTAACTAACTAACTAACTAACTAACTAACTAACTAACGTTTATCTCTAAACAAAAACATTTCCGCGGTAAAATCCACTCTGAAATGGCCTTTTCTGGTTTTGGAATGAAGTCCAAAGTTAAAATTTTATTAACAAATTCTAATTGTGAAATATATTTTTTGTTCTAAATTTTAATCTTAAATGTAATTTAAATAGTTGAATCTAAAAAAGGACTTTTGGAAAATGTTTTATAGAAGGTTTTATCATGGGACAGCCGCATGGATTAGGGGAGTAACCCAAAAATACAAAATATCAAAACAAACCACGAAATTAAATAATAAAACGGAGACAGAGATATATTTTTTAAACAAAATAATATAGCTAACTTTTATCTATTAATTGTTTTAGGTGATGTAGTTTATGTAAAATATAAAAATGAACCTTGGCACAATATAAATTTAATGTCATGTTTTATTGATACTTAGAAAAAGTAACAAACATTTCAAAAGTCAGATCTTTGAGATCATTATTAAAAAAATATAACATTTTAAATCCGAACTCCTCTATAAATATTAAAATTATAAATTCCTAATCTACTTTAACAAAAGATATATCATATTAAGTTTAATACTATTAATGTTAGGAATAATCATGACTTTGAGATAAATAGAACAAAAATGTTTAATTCCAAATATAGTTAATTATAGAGCAATATATAATAAATGATTTTGTACTTACCAAAAATAAGCCTTGCCACTTTATATCTTGGTAATGTAGCTGCCGCGGGCGGCGGGCCCCCGGCGGCGACTCACTGTCCACGGAAGACGGGAAGAGAGAAAAAATGGAGAGGGGCTTATTTCGTGTTTTCTCTTTACGCGGAACATCTTGGCTGGAACCCAATGACCTAAAAATGAGGGGCGCGCTGTCTCTACCCACCATACCGAAACCCGCGAATTTACGTTATGAAAACCGGTTCCTTCAGCCAACCACTTAGAACATGCACGATTTACGAACCTTGGGTTACGAATAAAACCACAGGAATAACACAGAACAACCTCTTTTCGCGCCTTTATTTTACCCCTCTTACTTGCCTCCCGCTCGTCGGCCATTGCCTCTGCCCTAAACGGGGAGTCTAGCATCCACTCCTTGGGTATCCATAATGGAGGAGAGGACTGAAAGGGGGAAAACCAAGCATGGACGCGCCCAGGAAAATACCAAGGAGGATAGGAAGGGAGGCGAAGTAGGAGGGATGAACGCGGCAGCATCCTTGTAAGAAGCTTAGCGGCGGGAAAATTTCGGAAAAATGGCGGCTAGACGTAGCGTAGCTGCCGCAATCTTGCCGCCATTCATCCCTCCTACTTCGCCTCCCTTCCTATCCTCCGTGAAAATACCGCGAAAAAGAGTGTATAACTAGGTAAAAGAAAATTCAAAAACTGGAATCTTTCCGATTCTTCATTATTAACTATTCGACAATAAGGATTTTACCACTTATGACGTCAGAGGGGCAATATATTATAATAAAGAAATATATATAAAGACAGCCAAATAACATTTCCCGGAAATACTGTGTTGCGCAGTGCGCCATTATAAGAGCGTTTGATTTTTGATTTCAAGAGAGAAGTGGGCCGATCCCGGATTTACTGCAATACCAGGCCGACCCGTGGCGGAGGTGGAGCAAGCTCCGACCACTCCGCCGCCGTCCAAAAATAAGTTTAATATCTTGGGCCCCGATGGGACCCGTATCAGATATTAAGCTGATAAGAACAGATACTGAATTTGTTTATTTAAATTCTTGTCATTGATACATATGTTCGCGTTATTAATATTTTAATTTAGCGCGAACATTTGTCAAAAAAAATGGTGTCTGATTCTCTGATCTTTTTTCCAGGTTTAGTTCTTTTGTACAATGCGGTCAGGTAAGTATATTTCTTTTTTCTTTTTAAATTTAAATAAATATCTTTGGGTAAATAACAAATAATTTTCCATAAAAAATGGCAATAAGACGGAAAAAGTCCAATAACATTTAAAGCTAAAACAATTAAAACCCCGAAAGCACGACATTTGTAAAGTTAAAATCATACTCTACACGATAAAAACATTTTGGACTTGTAAAAATAATTACTTATATTTACAACAGATAGATACGAAAAAGATATAAATAAATACATATTTACACAATTATCGTAAGAACTATTTTTTGCCTCTCTTTGGGTCTTTTTCAATGGATGGACTCTGTCGACGTTTAGCCCGCCTCTGGATTTCTGTCATTGCGCCCGTTCGCGCTTTCTCACGCCAGATCAGCTTATCTGGGTCCGTAGTGTCATGATCCTTGGCGTCCCGAAGAAATTGATCAAGTTTGGCGTCGGAAAGATCCGCCCATTTAAAATTGCGTTCGAAATCTGCCACTCTTTTAGCAAATCCTGGCGAGACTATGACTTTCTGTGGTGACGATTTAACTGCCTCAGAATAGCCCTTGGCTGCTGCTGCGGTGACCTTGGGGGATGACGTAGGCGATAGCAACCGCCAGCCCTCATCACCTTCCTCGAAGTCGCCTGCACTTGGTACATCTTCGTTAATCGCTAACTGATCATCAGTAGCCTCCATAATTTCCTGATCTCCATCTTCTGCGGATGATGGCGAACGTCTTGAACTCTCTGGATCATTTGGTGGCGGAAGTTGGGATTCAAGGCCCGTGTTCTGGAGAGGCGGGCGAACCCTGTTTTTCTTTTTCGGGCAATCCCGAACCTGATGAGTGTCTTTGTGGCAAAAGAAGCACATTCTCTGTACTCCCCGGTACGTGACTTGTATGCGATGTCCATTGATGATCATCAGGTTCGGGATTGGACCCCTGACTTTTACTTGGAGACGTCGTGTTCCGGTACGAAGGTCTTTCAGGACCCCTTTCTGATAGGTCTCCCACGTCTGGGATATAACGTCACAGCTCGTTCTGAAGGCCTTCTTGAAAACCTCCAAATCCCACCAACTGGGAGCGTCTTTCACTGTTAGGTAAGTAACAGGGTCAGCTACTCCAATAACATCGAGCGGCTTCTCACCGACGACGATTCCGCAGTCCACGGCTTTCTGATAACTAGCTGCGTCCCGGAAGGTGATCTGTACTTCGGACTTGCCAATCATTTGAAATACGGTGATATTTTTGGGGCCGACGTGGTCAAAAAGAGCTAGCGCTAATTCTTCCACGGCGACACCGTCAAATTTGATGCGGGCTGTAGCAGCCTTACAAGCTGTAGCGGAAGCCGAAGCTGAAGCTACTTTGTCCATTTTCGTCGACGACGAAGACATGGTGACGGGCTTTGACGTCGAGATCACCGGATGACTTCGGGTATCGCCAGGCGGCGACCCCTCAAAAAGTGGGTCCAAGGTGGCGGAAAAACTGGAACAGTACAGCGGCAGGAACCGGAATCAGGATACAGCGGCAGGAACCGGAAACAGGATACGGCGGCAGGAACCGGAGCCAGGACACAGGAACGAGCAGGTAAGGTAGCGAAGCAGGTAAACTCGCCTTAAAGGCGTATATACACTTCTCGCCCCCCGACTAAGATCTCTGTATAGTTCTATTGGAAACAGATACTACACTTTGATCTTAGCCAAAAGGCCGAGAAGCGATAACCCGCTAGGAGCCGTCACTGTTTAACAAAGTAAAAAGAGAGAATTCGAGCATTTCAAATATTTCATAATTACGTCACCGAATGTTGGTCCTGGTGGGAGATGACAACGTTTGTAGCCATCGCGCGAACAAAGGAGAAGACGATATCTTGAATCCGTGAAATAGAGGTACACCGCCAGGCCCGGACTGGCACTTTTGGGGTCATCGGCTAGAGACAGTAGAGTGGGCCACTTTACCGGGCCGTATGGAAAAAAAATCTAAATGGTGGTTTATAGGACCATAAATAACGTATTAAGTGTACTAGATTCTACGTGAAACGTCAAACGCGTTTAAATGACCATTTAGGAAAAATTTATTATAAGCGAATAGAGCGTTCTATAAAAGTGGACCATAACCGGTCACTTTTCATACAGACTATAGAGCTGGTTCAGCAGGACTAACAACTTTTGTTATTCTTTGGTTTAAGAGAATTCGGCTTATGTCCTGTCTTTATATGAATATTTTAGAGACGTACCTTTTAGGAGTTGTAGGAGGCACCCTAGGTGTTGAAGTATGTTTGGGGTTAAGGATATTTTCATGATCTAAGTTTCATCTTAAACACGTGGATTTGGGACTAGTATTTTCTAGAATTTTGCTTATTTGCCATCATACATTTATTACAAAAATCATTTAAAATAAGAAAAAAGGCGCGGAAAGCAAAGCCGGAAATATGTGAAGCCTAGGCTAGCAACTACGCTACTAATAAAAATTGACTGCTCTCAATTTCTTACGGGTTTGCCAGATAAATATATTTCTCTAAGACGAAAAACCGGCCAAACCTTCACCTCCTCCGAACTCCAAAGGGGGAAAGCACACCACACCAATTTTATAGATTCGTAAACGCGCCTTCCCAATCGACCGCCATCACCTTACAGTCTACGGGGAGGGTGATGAAAAAACTGGTTTGGGGGGGGGGGGGGATGAAATTTCTGCGGTAAAGGGCTTGCTCGTTGGTTGTCTGTACGATAATATCGGCGCCCAGTAAACGTTTCTAAAAAGAGTGTATAGAACGTTCTATTGGAGCCGCATGCAGCCGGTGGCCCTCGGCGATCACCAACCTACCAGGACCTGGCTAGTCGCGGCTTGTCCACCGCTATCAATTACACTCTAGCGGCAACGGCCATATCACGCTGAATACACCGGTTCTCGTCTGATCACCGAAGTTAAGCAGCGTCGAGCGCGGTCAGTACTTGGGAGGGAGACCACCTGGGAACACCGCGTGCCGTTGGCTACTCATTTATTTTCGCGGGATGGGATTTGCGTCTTTTAACAGGAAAATACCTTCATCCTATCATTTTGACGCTGCTTTTTTATGCAATTAAAAGTTCGCCCAGACGATAATATTATTTCGGTCAACTCTTGGCCTTTTTTTAACAACTGGCAGCATCTTTCCGTGAATAAAATACATGTTAGTATCAAAATTGAACAAAATAAAATGGCGAGAAAATTGGTTTTCATTTTATTCTACTTAAGGCTTGTACTTAAAATAGTACTAACTTACTTACTTACTTACTTACTTACTTACTTACTTACTAACTAACTAACTAACTAACTAACTAACTAACTAACTAACTAACTAATTAACTAACTAACTAACTAACTAACTAATTAACTAACTAACTAACTAACTAACTAACTAACTAACGTTTATCTCTAAACAAAAACATTTCCGCGGTAAAATCCACTCTGAAATGGCCTTTTCTGGTTTTGGAATGAAGTCCAAAGTTAAAATTTTATTAACAAATTCTAATTGTGAAATATATTTTTTGTTCTAAATTTTAATCTTAAATGTAATTTAAATAGTTGAATCTAAAAAAGGACTTTTGGAAAATGTTTTATAGAAGGTTTTATCATGGGACAGCCGCATGGATTAGGGGAGTAACCCAAAAATACAAAATATCAAAACAAACCACGAAATTAAATAATAAAACGGAGACAGAGATATATTTTTTAAACAAAATAATATAGCTAACTTTTATCTATTAATTGTTTTAGGTGATGTAGTTTATGTAAAATATAAAAATGAACCTTGGCACAATATAAATTTAATGTCATGTTTTATTGATACTTAGAAAAAGTAACAAACATTTCAAAAGTCAGATCTTTGAGATCATTATTAAAAAAATATAACATTTTAAATCCGAACTCCTCTATAAATATTAAAATTATAAATTCCTAATCTACTTTAACAAAAGATATATCATATTAAGTTTAATACTATTAATGTTAGGAATAATCATGACTTTGAGATAAATAGAACAAAAATGTTTAATTCCAAATATAGTTAATTATAGAGCAATATATAATAAATGATTTTGTACTTACCAAAAATAAGCCTTGCCACTTTATATCTTGGTAATGTAGCTGCCGCGGGCGGCGGGCCCCCGGCGGCGACTCACTGTCCACGGAAGACGGGAAGAGAGAAAAAATGGAGAGGGGCTTATTTCGTGTTTTCTCTTTACGCGGAACATCTTGGCTGGAACCCAATGACCTAAAAATGAGGGGCGCGCTGTCTCTACCCACCATACCGAAACCCGCGAATTTACGTTATGAAAACCGGTTCCTTCAGCCAACCACTTAGAACATGCACGATTTACGAACCTTGGGTTACGAATAAAACCACAGGAATAACACAGAACAACCTCTTTTCGCGCCTTTATTTTACCCCTCTTACTTGCCTCCCGCTCGTCGGCCATTGCCTCTGCCCTAAACGGGGAGTCTAGCATCCACTCCTTGGGTATCCATAATGGAGGAGAGGACTGAAAGGGGGAAAACCAAGCATGGACGCGCCCAGGAAAATACCAAGGAGGATAGGAAGGGAGGCGAAGTAGGAGGGATGAACGCGGCAGCATCCTTGTAAGAAGCTTAGCGGCGGGAAAATTTCGGAAAAATGGCGGCTAGACGTAGCGTAGCTGCCGCAATCTTGCCGCCATTCATCCCTCCTACTTCGCCTCCCTTCCTATCCTCCGTGAAAATACCGCGAAAAAGAGTGTATAACTAGGTAAAAGAAAATTCAAAAACTGGAATCTTTCCGATTCTTCATTATTAACTATTCGACAATAAGGATTTTACCACTTATGACGTCAGAGGGGCAATATATTATAATAAAGAAATATATATAAAGACAGCCAAATAACATTTCCCGGAAATACTGTGTTGCGCAGTGCGCCATTATAAGAGCGTTTGATTTTTGATTTCAAGAGAGAAGTGGGCCGATCCCGGATTTACTGCAATACCAGGCCGACCCGTGGCGGAGGTGGAGCAAGCTCCGACCACTCCGCCGCCGTCCAAAAATAAGTTTAATATCTTGGGCCCCGATGGGACCCGTATCAGATATTAAGCTGATAAGAACAGATACTTTTAATTGTTTATTAAAAGCTTCGTTGTTTTTTACATTGGACATTTTTACATTTTTTATATGTGTTCGCGTTTTAAATTAATTAAATTATCGCGAAACAGAGTCAAGTTCATAGTCAAGGTAAGTATACACTTTTGTTATAGGTTTTTAAGCATATAACTAATTTTCTTTTTTTTTTTTTTCAGGTTTAAAACAAAAGGAGTTGAGTAAAGTTAAAAACTTTTAAAACAAAACACTATAAATGATCGAGATAAAAACTAAAAAAGGTGGCAAATAAAATATATGAACAATACATTAAAATATACTTTAAAAAAAGCATATTAAAAGGCATCAGAAATATATTTACAAAACTCAGTATGTGACGTATTCTATATACAAATCTTGTTCTGGCGTGGATTTGGTGGCACTGGCGAAAGTCTTCTTCTCGTCGTTCAGGGTCTTTCCCTTCTTGGCAGCAATTCCTGGAGAGTTGGACATGCGTCGTTTTGAAAATTTTTCCTGTTCCTTGCTGACGATCTTTAAATACAGCTGTTTCCTGGTTTCGGTTGTTCCGTTCATGGTCTCGAGGTGTTCTTTCAATGATTGAAGTTGCGCTTGTGAATAATTGCTGATGGTTTCTAGAGCTTTTGGGTTGACGTATGAGTCCTGGGGGTCGCTGGGTGGTGCCTCTTGTGGTGTTGCTGCTTCTGCTAATGGATCGTGTTCTTTAGCAGAAGTACTGTTGAGTGGCTCCTGGACGCGCTCGGGCTGTTCCTTTGGAGACTCTTTCTGGCCTTCCTCCATGGGTTGGTTCTGCTCTGCTAGTCGGGCTCGTTTGACTTCACACGTGGAAGAGTTGTGACCTTCTTCGTCGCAAAAAAAGCATTTTTTGACGACGCCTGTGTAGTATATTAGTGCCCTGCTTCGTCCAAAAAAGAGGACATTCGGGATAGTTTTGCTCATGATTATTTTTACCGAACGGTCACCATTTTTTAAACCTTTTAATTCGGGGTATTCATCCAGACGGTGGGCTTTGATGGTTCCATATTGTCGTAGTGTGGTAAGTATTGCGTCCCACTGTATCCAGGAGGGGAGGTTCTTTATTGTGAGCCAGACACCGTCGTCTTCGATGCTGGTAATCTTGCATAGTTTTTCGTTGATGGACAGCTCTCCATAGGAGACAGCTTGCTGGAGGAAGGCCAGAGTGGTAAAGGTGAGTAGGTAACAACTTTTTCCAACAGGTTGAAGAGTCTCCAAGCACTGTGGTCCAAGTTTTTCGTAGAAGGTCCGAGCGACGTCCAGGAATCCGGCGTCGACTTCAAGCCGGGCAGTCCGTTTTTTTACCTCTGCAGCCATTAAGGCTGCGGAGAGGTCGTCGGTTGAAGGTAAGTCCCAAGAAGGAACGGCGTCAAAAGGTAATGGCAGGAGTCAGCCAAGTCAGGATACGGCGTAGTGACCAGGAACAGCAGCGACAGGTAAGTCTCAGCAGGACCAGGACCAGGAACAGCAGCGGAGTCAGGAACAGCAGAGGAACCGGAAACAGCAGCGGCAGCTTCAGAAGCAGGAACAGGAACAGGAACGTCAGGATACCGGCAGGTAAGTCAGCATCGCAGGAACTAGCTGTATAGCTGGAAAACTTTGATCTTAGCCAAAAGGCCGAGAAGCGATAACCCGCTAGGAGCCGTCACTGTTTAACAAAGTAAAAAGAGAGAATTCGAGCATTTCAAATATTTCATAATTACGTCACCGAATGTTGGTCCTGGTGGGAGATGACAACGTTTGTAGCCATCGCGCGAACAAAGGAGAAGACGATATCTTGAATCCGTGAAATAGAGGTACACCGCCAGGCCCGGACTGGCACTTTTGGGGTCATCGGCTAGAGACAGTAGAGTGGGCCACTTTACCGGGCCGTATGGAAAAAAAATCTAAATGGTGGTTTATAGGACCATAAATAACGTATTAAGTGTACTAGATTCTACGTGAAACGTCAAACGCGTTTAAATGACCATTTAGGAAAAATTTATTATAAGCGAATAGAGCGTTCTATAAAAGTGGACCATAACCGGTCACTTTTCATACAGACTATAGAGCTGGTTCAGCAGGACTAACAACTTTTGTTATTCTTTGGTTTAAGAGAATTCGGCTTATGTCCTGTCTTTATATGAATATTTTAGAGACGTACCTTTTAGGAGTTGTAGGAGGCACCCTAGGTGTTGAAGTATGTTTGGGGTTAAGGATATTTTCATGATCTAAGTTTCATCTTAAACACGTGGATTTGGGACTAGTATTTTCTAGAATTTTGCTTATTTGCCATCATACATTTATTACAAAAATCATTTAAAATAAGAAAAAAGGCGCGGAAAGCAAAGCCGGAAATATGTGAAGCCTAGGCTAGCAACTACGCTACTAATAAAAATTGACTGCTCTCAATTTCTTACGGGTTTGCCAGATAAATATATTTCTCTAAGACGAAAAACCGGCCAAACCTTCACCTCCTCCGAACTCCAAAGGGGGAAAGCACACCACACCAATTTTATAGATTCGTAAACGCGCCTTCCCAATCGACCGCCATCACCTTACAGTCTACGGGGAGGGTGATGAAAAAACTGGTTTGGGGGGGGGGGGGGGGGATGAAATTTCTGCGGTAAAGGGCTTGCTCGTTGGTTGTCTGTACGATAATATCGGCGCCCAGTAAACGTTTCTAAAAAGAGTGTATAGAACGTTCTATTGGAGCCGCATGCAGCCGGTGGCCCTCGGCGATCACCAACCTACCAGGACCTGGCTAGTCGCGGCTTGTCCACCGCTATCAATTACACTCTAGCGGCAACGGCCATATCACGCTGAATACACCGGTTCTCGTCTGATCACCGAAGTTAAGCAGCGTCGAGCGCGGTCAGTACTTGGGAGGGAGACCACCTGGGAACACCGCGTGCCGTTGGCTACTCATTTATTTTCGCGGGATGGGATTTGCGTCTTTTAACAGGAAAATACCTTCATCCTATCATTTTGACGCTGCTTTTTTATGCAATTAAAAGTTCGCCCAGACGATAATATTATTTCGGTCAACTCTTGGCCTTTTTTTAACAACTGGCAGCATCTTTCCGTGAATAAAATACATGTTAGTATCAAAATTGAACAAAATAAAATGGCGAGAAAATTGGTTTTCATTTTATTCTACTTAAGGCTTGTACTTAAAATAGTACTAACTTACTTACTTACTTACTTACTTACTTACTTACTTACTAACTAACTAACTAACTAACTAACTAACTAACTAACTAACTAATTAACTAACTAACTAACTAACTAACTAATTAACTAACTAACTAACTAACTAACTAACTAACTAACGTTTATCTCTAAACAAAAACATTTCCGCGGTAAAATCCACTCTGAAATGGCCTTTTCTGGTTTTGGAATGAAGTCCAAAGTTAAAATTTTATTAACAAATTCTAATTGTGAAATATATTTTTTGTTCTAAATTTTAATCTTAAATGTAATTTAAATAGTTGAATCTAAAAAAGGACTTTTGGAAAATGTTTTATAGAAGGTTTTATCATGGGACAGCCGCATGGATTAGGGGAGTAACCCAAAAATACAAAATATCAAAACAAACCACGAAATTAAATAATAAAACGGAGACAGAGATATATTTTTTAAACAAAATAATATAGCTAACTTTTATCTATTAATTGTTTTAGGTGATGTAGTTTATGTAAAATATAAAAATGAACCTTGGCACAATATAAATTTAATGTCATGTTTTATTGATACTTAGAAAAAGTAACAAACATTTCAAAAGTCAGATCTTTGAGATCATTATTAAAAAAATATAACATTTTAAATCCGAACTCCTCTATAAATATTAAAATTATAAATTCCTAATCTACTTTAACAAAAGATATATCATATTAAGTTTAATACTATTAATGTTAGGAATAATCATGACTTTGAGATAAATAGAACAAAAATGTTTAATTCCAAATATAGTTAATTATAGAGCAATATATAATAAATGATTTTGTACTTACCAAAAATAAGCCTTGCCACTTTATATCTTGGTAATGTAGCTGCCGCGGGCGGCGGGCCCCCGGCGGCGACTCACTGTCCACGGAAGACGGGAAGAGAGAAAAAATGGAGAGGGGCTTATTTCGTGTTTTCTCTTTACGCGGAACATCTTGGCTGGAACCCAATGACCTAAAAATGAGGGGCGCGCTGTCTCTACCCACCATACCGAAACCCGCGAATTTACGTTATGAAAACCGGTTCCTTCAGCCAACCACTTAGAACATGCACGATTTACGAACCTTGGGTTACGAATAAAACCACAGGAATAACACAGAACAACCTCTTTTCGCGCCTTTATTTTACCCCTCTTACTTGCCTCCCGCTCGTCGGCCATTGCCTCTGCCCTAAACGGGGAGTCTAGCATCCACTCCTTGGGTATCCATAATGGAGGAGAGGACTGAAAGGGGGAAAACCAAGCATGGACGCGCCCAGGAAAATACCAAGGAGGATAGGAAGGGAGGCGAAGTAGGAGGGATGAACGCGGCAGCATCCTTGTAAGAAGCTTAGCGGCGGGAAAATTTCGGAAAAATGGCGGCTAGACGTAGCGTAGCTGCCGCAATCTTGCCGCCATTCATCCCTCCTACTTCGCCTCCCTTCCTATCCTCCGTGAAAATACCGCGAAAAAGAGTGTATAACTAGGTAAAAGAAAATTCAAAAACTGGAATCTTTCCGATTCTTCATTATTAACTATTCGACAATAAGGATTTTACCACTTATGACGTCAGAGGGGCAATATATTATAATAAAGAAATATATATAAAGACAGCCAAATAACATTTCCCGGAAATACTGTGTTGCGCAGTGCGCCATTATAAGAGCGTTTGATTTTTGATTTCAAGAGAGAAGTGGGCCGATCCCGGATTTACTGCAATACCAGGCCGACCCGTGGCGGAGGTGGAGCAAGCTCCGACCACTCCGCCGCCGTCCAAAAATAAGTTTAATATCTTGGGCCCCGATGGGACCCGTATCAGATATTAAGCTGATAAGAACAGATACTGAATTTGTTTATTTAAAATTCTGGTCAAGGTTACAAATGTCCGCGGTTATTAAAAAAATTAAATTATCGCGAACATTGTATTGGTCAAAACAATATTTCATATCATAAAAGGAGTCATAACATTTTTAAATATATTTACAGGTTCTTATGTGTTTTACGTCAAGGTAAGTATTTTTAACTTTTCATATTACTTTTAGGAAAAATAATTTTAGAACTAATTTTTTTTTTTCTTTTTTCAGGGTTAACAGAAATCAAGGTAAGTATTTTACGTAAAATTTCATTAGTGTACATTTTTTAGTAAACGCTTAAACATTTAAAAATAAACTTAAATTTAAACTTTTAAAAACTAATCACAATAAATGATTTTTTATAGTTCCAACTTTCCCGTTTTAACGGTGACAATTAAAACATAAAACACAATAAATATTTAAAAAATATAGAAATATCAGAAGTATATTTACAAAAGTGCACCACTGTCCTATTTCTTCCCCTTCTTAGGGTCTTTTTCAATTGGAGGGCTCTGACGACGTTTGAATCGGCGCTGGAGTGCTTCTTGTGCCTTTGCCAGTGCGTCATCCCGCCAGGATAGGACATGGGGCTTGGTTGAGGTCAATACTTTGGCCTGCCGACAAAAGTCCTCAATTTCATTCTTGGGTAGGTGATCCCATGCCCAATTTCGTTCAAAAATTTCCACTTTTCTTTCAGGTTCCTCTGGTGTTGGAGGATCGGATTTCGGCGAGTCTTGGACTTGCCTCTGGGGTGACTTGACCGCATCTGCGTAGCCTGTGACTTTGGCGGGGGATTCAGGTTTCCCTGGGGAAGACTCTGGTGTTGCCAACGACCAACCCTCTTTTGAGCCCTGGAAGTCTCGTGAAGGTCCTGTTTCGTCCATTATGTCGTCGTGGGTGCTTACGTCTGCGGCATCCCCAACCGGAATCGGCGTTCCATTCCTTACTGTTTCTGGTTCTTCATATGACGGGTTCTGGTCAGCGACAGTTTCTGGATTTGGTCGAGCCTTCTTGTTCTTTTTCGGGCAATCCCGAACCTGATGACTGTCTTTACGGCAGTAAAAACACATTCTCTGTATTCCACGGTATGTAATTTGGATACGATGACCGCTTATGGTCATCAGGTTCGGGATTGTGCTCTTCATTCGGACCTCAAGGCGACGAGTACCATTCTTCAAATCTTTAAACGGGCCTTCTTGATAGGTTTCCCAGGACTCGGAGATAACCTCGCAGTATGCGCGAAGAGCAGCTTTTATGAACGATAGTTCCCACCAGCTCGGAGCATCTCGTAACGTGATGTAAGATACCGGATCGGAAATCCCAATTACATCAACTTGTCTGTTTCCGACCATAAGGCCGGCTTCTATGGCCTTCTGGAAACAAGTAGCGTCTTTGAAGGTGACCTGTGCTGCGTCCTTTCCCACAGGCTGGAACACAGTGATTCCATGCGAACCAACGAGCTCGAAGAGAGCTGTAGCAAGGGCGTCGATGGTCACGCCTTCAAACTTGATCCTAGCTGTTGCTTTTTTCATTGCAGCAGCTGGTGGGGAGGACATCGTTGACTGGGCAGGAGCCATGACAACGTTGGTGGCGACCGCCGAGGCGGAGACCGGACCTCAGGAACCGCTGGATGGAGGCAGACGGCAACTGGAACACTGGAACAACAGCTGGAACACGGACTGGGCTGGAAGCAGGAACGGCAGCAAATTTCGAGGCAGCGTGGTAAACCAAACGAGCAGGATCACTCGCCTTTAAGGCGTAAAACACTCCTCGCCCCCCGACTAAGATCTCGGTATAGCACTATTGAAAACAGATACTACACTTTGATCTTAGCCAAAAGGCCGAGAAGCGATAACCCGCTAGGAGCCGTCACTGTTTAACAAAGTAAAAAGAGAGAATTCGAGCATTTCAAATATTTCATAATTACGTCACCGAATGTTGGTCCTGGTGGGAGATGACAACGTTTGTAGCCATCGCGCGAACAAAGGAGAAGACGATATCTTGAATCCGTGAAATAGAGGTACACCGCCAGGCCCGGACTGGCACTTTTGGGGTCATCGGCTAGAGACAGTAGAGTGGGCCACTTTACCGGGCCGTATGGAAAAAAAATCTAAATGGTGGTTTATAGGACCATAAATAACGTATTAAGTGTACTAGATTCTACGTGAAACGTCAAACGCGTTTAAATGACCATTTAGGAAAAATTTATTATAAGCGAATAGAGCGTTCTATAAAAGTGGACCATAACCGGTCACTTTTCATACAGACTATAGAGCTGGTTCAGCAGGACTAACAACTTTTGTTATTCTTTGGTTTAAGAGAATTCGGCTTATGTCCTGTCTTTATATGAATATTTTAGAGACGTACCTTTTAGGAGTTGTAGGAGGCACCCTAGGTGTTGAAGTATGTTTGGGGTTAAGGATATTTTCATGATCTAAGTTTCATCTTAAACACGTGGATTTGGGACTAGTATTTTCTAGAATTTTGCTTATTTGCCATCATACATTTATTACAAAAATCATTTAAAATAAGAAAAAAGGCGCGGAAAGCAAAGCCGGAAATATGTGAAGCCTAGGCTAGCAACTACGCTACTAATAAAAATTGACTGCTCTCAATTTCTTACGGGTTTGCCAGATAAATATATTTCTCTAAGACGAAAAACCGGCCAAACCTTCACCTCCTCCGAACTCCAAAGGGGGAAAGCACACCACACCAATTTTATAGATTCGTAAACGCGCCTTCCCAATCGACCGCCATCACCTTACAGTCTACGGGGAGGGTGATGAAAAAACTGGTTTGGGGGGGGGGGGATGAAATTTCTGCGGTAAAGGGCTTGCTCGTTGGTTGTCTGTACGATAATATCGGCGCCCAGTAAACGTTTCTAAAAAGAGTGTATAGAACGTTCTATTGGAGCCGCATGCAGCCGGTGGCCCTCGGCGATCACCAACCTACCAGGACCTGGCTAGTCGCGGCTTGTCCACCGCTATCAATTACACTCTAGCGGCAACGGCCATATCACGCTGAATACACCGGTTCTCGTCTGATCACCGAAGTTAAGCAGCGTCGAGCGCGGTCAGTACTTGGGAGGGAGACCACCTGGGAACACCGCGTGCCGTTGGCTACTCATTTATTTTCGCGGGATGGGATTTGCGTCTTTTAACAGGAAAATACCTTCATCCTATCATTTTGACGCTGCTTTTTTATGCAATTAAAAGTTCGCCCAGACGATAATATTATTTCGGTCAACTCTTGGCCTTTTTTTAACAACTGGCAGCATCTTTCCGTGAATAAAATACATGTTAGTATCAAAATTGAACAAAATAAAATGGCGAGAAAATTGGTTTTCATTTTATTCTACTTAAGGCTTGTACTTAAAATAGTACTAACTTACTTACTTACTTACTTACTTACTTACTTACTTACTAACTAACTAACTAACTAACTAACTAACTAACTAACTAACTAACTAACTAATTAACTAACTAACTAACTAACTAACTAATTAACTAACTAACTAACTAACTAACTAACTAACTAACGTTTATCTCTAAACAAAAACATTTCCGCGGTAAAATCCACTCTGAAATGGCCTTTTCTGGTTTTGGAATGAAGTCCAAAGTTAAAATTTTATTAACAAATTCTAATTGTGAAATATATTTTTTGTTCTAAATTTTAATCTTAAATGTAATTTAAATAGTTGAATCTAAAAAAGGACTTTTGGAAAATGTTTTATAGAAGGTTTTATCATGGGACAGCCGCATGGATTAGGGGAGTAACCCAAAAATACAAAATATCAAAACAAACCACGAAATTAAATAATAAAACGGAGACAGAGATATATTTTTTAAACAAAATAATATAGCTAACTTTTATCTATTAATTGTTTTAGGTGATGTAGTTTATGTAAAATATAAAAATGAACCTTGGCACAATATAAATTTAATGTCATGTTTTATTGATACTTAGAAAAAGTAACAAACATTTCAAAAGTCAGATCTTTGAGATCATTATTAAAAAAATATAACATTTTAAATCCGAACTCCTCTATAAATATTAAAATTATAAATTCCTAATCTACTTTAACAAAAGATATATCATATTAAGTTTAATACTATTAATGTTAGGAATAATCATGACTTTGAGATAAATAGAACAAAAATGTTTAATTCCAAATATAGTTAATTATAGAGCAATATATAATAAATGATTTTGTACTTACCAAAAATAAGCCTTGCCACTTTATATCTTGGTAATGTAGCTGCCGCGGGCGGCGGGCCCCCGGCGGCGACTCACTGTCCACGGAAGACGGGAAGAGAGAAAAAATGGAGAGGGGCTTATTTCGTGTTTTCTCTTTACGCGGAACATCTTGGCTGGAACCCAATGACCTAAAAATGAGGGGCGCGCTGTCTCTACCCACCATACCGAAACCCGCGAATTTACGTTATGAAAACCGGTTCCTTCAGCCAACCACTTAGAACATGCACGATTTACGAACCTTGGGTTACGAATAAAACCACAGGAATAACACAGAACAACCTCTTTTCGCGCCTTTATTTTACCCCTCTTACTTGCCTCCCGCTCGTCGGCCATTGCCTCTGCCCTAAACGGGGAGTCTAGCATCCACTCCTTGGGTATCCATAATGGAGGAGAGGACTGAAAGGGGGAAAACCAAGCATGGACGCGCCCAGGAAAATACCAAGGAGGATAGGAAGGGAGGCGAAGTAGGAGGGATGAACGCGGCAGCATCCTTGTAAGAAGCTTAGCGGCGGGAAAATTTCGGAAAAATGGCGGCTAGACGTAGCGTAGCTGCCGCAATCTTGCCGCCATTCATCCCTCCTACTTCGCCTCCCTTCCTATCCTCCGTGAAAATACCGCGAAAAAGAGTGTATAACTAGGTAAAAGAAAATTCAAAAACTGGAATCTTTCCGATTCTTCATTATTAACTATTCGACAATAAGGATTTTACCACTTATGACGTCAGAGGGGCAATATATTATAATAAAGAAATATATATAAAGACAGCCAAATAACATTTCCCGGAAATACTGTGTTGCGCAGTGCGCCATTATAAGAGCGTTTGATTTTTGATTTCAAGAGAGAAGTGGGCCGATCCCGGATTTACTGCAATACCAGGCCGACCCGTGGCGGAGGTGGAGCAAGCTCCGACCACTCCGCCGCCGTCCAAAAATAAGTTTAATATCTTGGGCCCCGATGGGACCCGTATCAGATATTAAGCTGATAAGAACAGATACTTTTAATAGTTTATTAAAAGATTCGTTTCGTTACAAAAATTACATTCAAGTCATTTGTTCGCGTTTTAAGTTAATTTAAATTAGCGCGAACACTCGTTAAAAGATAAAAAGAAACATTGTAAAAAAAAAAACGAGTAAAGAACTATGTGAAAATTTAAAAATTAAATTTAAAACATATTTTTGCCTTTTTTCACTTCTTTTTCTGGAGTTTTACTACGTCGTCTCTTTGGATAGTTTTTTAAAAGTTCGATGATTTGTGCCGCTTGGTCTTCTGCTCGTTTGGTTAGGATGGGTGAACGTGTGGGTGCTCTGGAGTTGATTTTTGCAAGAAGGGCTTGAAGTTCGGTTTTCCTCAATAGATGTAAATGTAGTTGTGACGGATCGGTATAATTCCACTCTGATGGATCAAATCGGGGTCTGGAGTTGTTGTCGGAGTCAATGGATTCGGGTTCGCTTTCGGGTTCTAGGTCATCGTGATGTGGTGGAGATTTCAAGGCGTCGGCGTATTGGCTTGTTTGGACTGGAGGTTCTGCGTTTCTCTTGTATGGTTCTGGTGATGTTAAAGTCCAGCTCTCTTCAGAGCTTTTGGAGTCGTCGGATGCGGTAAGTATGGGTGATTTGCTGGTTTGGGGTTCTTGATTTTCTTCCAGGTTGTTTTCTAGTGTGGTGGCGTTGGCAAGAGCAGATGTGGAACTTCGGTGTGGTTCAGGATCTTTGGGTAAGTCTTTTTTGGCTACCGGCTTGTCTGCCGTCTTTTCCTTCTTTGCGACACAGGCAGAGGCAAAGTGCCCCTCCTGGTCACAGAAGAAGCATTTCTTTGAAACGCCGGGATAGTAGACCAGAGCCCGACTGCGGCCGAAGTAAAGGACATTAGGTATAGTTTGAGTAATTCGTATTTTTACCGCTCTGTCTCCATTTTTAACTCCTTTTAGTTCTTTATATTCATCTAAACGATGAGCCTTTATTTCGCCGTACTGACGTAGGGTTGTCAATATGGCGTCCCATTGGATCCATGGTGGTAAATTCTTGATCGTCAGCCAGACGCCATCATCCTCGACGCTGGTGACTCTGCAGGTCTTGTTGCCGATTGTTAATTCTCCGTAAGAGACCGCTTGCTGTAGAAAGGCAAGGGTTGCGAAGGTAAGTAAGAATGCCTCCTTACCAACAGGTTGCAACGTCTCGATGGATTCAAGACCGAGCTTCTCGTGGAAAGCCTGAGCGACTTCCAGGAAGCCGGCGTCGACGTCCAGTCGAGCAGTTCGTTTTCTCACCTCCATAGCCATCCTGGCTATGGAGAGATCGTCAGGTGAAGTTAGGTCCCAGGAAGGAACAGCGTCAAGTAGCAATGGCAAAAGCCAGCCAGGTCAGGATACAGCGTAGACGTCCGGAACAGCAGCGACAGGTAAGTAGCAGCGGAACCAGGACCAGGAACAGCAGCGGAACCAGGATCAGCAACGGAACCAGGAACAGCAGCGGCAGCTTCGGAAGCAGGAACAGGAACAGGCACGTCAGGAAACCGGCAGGTAAGTCAACATCACAGGAACAGGCTGAGAAGCGTATACGTCGCTTAACGGCCTTTCGGCCAAGATTTCAGCGAAATAGCTGGGAACAGATACTACACTTTGATCTTAGCCAAAAGGCCGAGAAGCGATAACCCGCTAGGAGCCGTCACTGTTTAACAAAGTAAAAAGAGAGAATTCGAGCATTTCAAATATTTCATAATTACGTCACCGAATGTTGGTCCTGGTGGGAGATGACAACGTTTGTAGCCATCGCGCGAACAAAGGAGAAGACGATATCTTGAATCCGTGAAATAGAGGTACACCGCCAGGCCCGGACTGGCACTTTTGGGGTCATCGGCTAGAGACAGTAGAGTGGGCCACTTTACCGGGCCGTATGGAAAAAAAATCTAAATGGTGGTTTATAGGACCATAAATAACGTATTAAGTGTACTAGATTCTACGTGAAACGTCAAACGCGTTTAAATGACCATTTAGGAAAAATTTATTATAAGCGAATAGAGCGTTCTATAAAAGTGGACCATAACCGGTCACTTTTCATACAGACTATAGAGCTGGTTCAGCAGGACTAACAACTTTTGTTATTCTTTGGTTTAAGAGAATTCGGCTTATGTCCTGTCTTTATATGAATATTTTAGAGACGTACCTTTTAGGAGTTGTAGGAGGCACCCTAGGTGTTGAAGTATGTTTGGGGTTAAGGATATTTTCATGATCTAAGTTTCATCTTAAACACGTGGATTTGGGACTAGTATTTTCTAGAATTTTGCTTATTTGCCATCATACATTTATTACAAAAATCATTTAAAATAAGAAAAAAGGCGCGGAAAGCAAAGCCGGAAATATGTGAAGCCTAGGCTAGCAACTACGCTACTAATAAAAATTGACTGCTCTCAATTTCTTACGGGTTTGCCAGATAAATATATTTCTCTAAGACGAAAAACCGGCCAAACCTTCACCTCCTCCGAACTCCAAAGGGGGAAAGCACACCACACCAATTTTATAGATTCGTAAACGCGCCTTCCCAATCGACCGCCATCACCTTACAGTCTACGGGGAGGGTGATGAAAAAACTGGTTTGGGGGGGGGGGGGGGGATGAAATTTCTGCGGTAAAGGGCTTGCTCGTTGGTTGTCTGTACGATAATATCGGCGCCCAGTAAACGTTTCTAAAAAGAGTGTATAGAACGTTCTATTGGAGCCGCATGCAGCCGGTGGCCCTCGGCGATCACCAACCTACCAGGACCTGGCTAGTCGCGGCTTGTCCACCGCTATCAATTACACTCTAGCGGCAACGGCCATATCACGCTGAATACACCGGTTCTCGTCTGATCACCGAAGTTAAGCAGCGTCGAGCGCGGTCAGTACTTGGGAGGGAGACCACCTGGGAACACCGCGTGCCGTTGGCTACTCATTTATTTTCGCGGGATGGGATTTGCGTCTTTTAACAGGAAAATACCTTCATCCTATCATTTTGACGCTGCTTTTTTATGCAATTAAAAGTTCGCCCAGACGATAATATTATTTCGGTCAACTCTTGGCCTTTTTTTAACAACTGGCAGCATCTTTCCGTGAATAAAATACATGTTAGTATCAAAATTGAACAAAATAAAATGGCGAGAAAATTGGTTTTCATTTTATTCTACTTAAGGCTTGTACTTAAAATAGTACTAACTTACTTACTTACTTACTTACTTACTTACTTACTTACTAACTAACTAACTAACTAACTAACTAACTAACTAACTAACTAACTAACTAACTAACTAATTAACTAACTAACTAACTAACTAACTAACTAACTAACGTTTATCTCTAAACAAAAACATTTCCGCGGTAAAATCCACTCTGAAATGGCCTTTTCTGGTTTTGGAATGAAGTCCAAAGTTAAAATTTTATTAACAAATTCTAATTGTGAAATATATTTTTTGTTCTAAATTTTAATCTTAAATGTAATTTAAATAGTTGAATCTAAAAAAGGACTTTTGGAAAATGTTTTATAGAAGGTTTTATCATGGGACAGCCGCATGGATTAGGGGAGTAACCCAAAAATACAAAATATCAAAACAAACCACGAAATTAAATAATAAAACGGAGACAGAGATATATTTTTTAAACAAAATAATATAGCTAACTTTTATCTATTAATTGTTTTAGGTGATGTAGTTTATGTAAAATATAAAAATGAACCTTGGCACAATATAAATTTAATGTCATGTTTTATTGATACTTAGAAAAAGTAACAAACATTTCAAAAGTCAGATCTTTGAGATCATTATTAAAAAAATATAACATTTTAAATCCGAACTCCTCTATAAATATTAAAATTATAAATTCCTAATCTACTTTAACAAAAGATATATCATATTAAGTTTAATACTATTAATGTTAGGAATAATCATGACTTTGAGATAAATAGAACAAAAATGTTTAATTCCAAATATAGTTAATTATAGAGCAATATATAATAAATGATTTTGTACTTACCAAAAATAAGCCTTGCCACTTTATATCTTGGTAATGTAGCTGCCGCGGGCGGCGGGCCCCCGGCGGCGACTCACTGTCCACGGAAGACGGGAAGAGAGAAAAAATGGAGAGGGGCTTATTTCGTGTTTTCTCTTTACGCGGAACATCTTGGCTGGAACCCAATGACCTAAAAATGAGGGGCGCGCTGTCTCTACCCACCATACCGAAACCCGCGAATTTACGTTATGAAAACCGGTTCCTTCAGCCAACCACTTAGAACATGCACGATTTACGAACCTTGGGTTACGAATAAAACCACAGGAATAACACAGAACAACCTCTTTTCGCGCCTTTATTTTACCCCTCTTACTTGCCTCCCGCTCGTCGGCCATTGCCTCTGCCCTAAACGGGGAGTCTAGCATCCACTCCTTGGGTATCCATAATGGAGGAGAGGACTGAAAGGGGGAAAACCAAGCATGGACGCGCCCAGGAAAATACCAAGGAGGATAGGAAGGGAGGCGAAGTAGGAGGGATGAACGCGGCAGCATCCTTGTAAGAAGCTTAGCGGCGGGAAAATTTCGGAAAAATGGCGGCTAGACGTAGCGTAGCTGCCGCAATCTTGCCGCCATTCATCCCTCCTACTTCGCCTCCCTTCCTATCCTCCGTGAAAATACCGCGAAAAAGAGTGTATAACTAGGTAAAAGAAAATTCAAAAACTGGAATCTTTCCGATTCTTCATTATTAACTATTCGACAATAAGGATTTTACCACTTATGACGTCAGAGGGGCAATATATTATAATAAAGAAATATATATAAAGACAGCCAAATAACATTTCCCGGAAATACTGTGTTGCGCAGTGCGCCATTATAAGAGCGTTTGATTTTTGATTTCAAGAGAGAAGTGGGCCGATCCCGGATTTACTGCAATACCAGGCCGACCCGTGGCGGAGGTGGAGCAAGCTCCGACCACTCCGCCGCCGTCCAAAAATAAGTTTAATATCTTGGGCCCCGATGGGACCCGTATCAGATATTAAGCTGATAAGAACAGATACTGAATTTGTTTATTTAAAATTCGTTGTCAAGGTTACAAGTGTCCGCGTTATTAAAAAATTTAAATTATCGCGAACACTGTATTAAACAAAAAAATGGATTGTTGCATACATCAGTCAAAGCGCTAAACGAGCGTAAAAATACTTGTTGTTCCAAAAATAAAATTAGACGCGATAATTTACAATACTATTTACAGTTATCTACATGTCGAGTGAAGGTAAGTAAATATAATTTACTTCAGGTATTAGTATCCTATAAATTAATTTAAATTTAAGCATACAATTCTAATTTTTTCTTTTTGTTTTTCAGGTTCTACAGTTTTCAAGGTAAGTATATCAGGTAAGTTTTTTTTTTTTAACAATAGGTTCTAAATAATTTTTAAATTTTCTTTTACAGGGTAAACAGGTTCCGCGGTACGTATCAGGTGAGCTATTCATATTAAGCATACAATAATCTTTTAAAATTTATATAAAAATAACTTTTAAAATTGTAAAGTTAAAATTTACAATAAAAGCGTATTTAAAACTAAGAAAGTAATTTAAAAACATATTTACATATCACCATAAGGGCCTATTTTTTCCCTTTTTTGGTAAATGTTCCTGATGGGGAAGTCTGTACTCGTTTCCTGCGAGTCTGCAAAGTTTGACGTGCCTCAGTTAAGAATTCTTCACGCCATCTGAGTAGCTCAGGTGACTCCGTGACAAAGTTTCCTGCACGCTGGCAAAAGTTCTCTATTTCGCAATCGGTCATTTCTGAAAACTGCCAATCTCGTTCGTAGATCGGACTCTCGTATACTGGGTGTTTCGAGTTGGGAGATGACTCTGGAACGGGTGTGCGCTGTGGCGGAGTCTTCACAGCGTTTGCGTAGCCGTTAGACATTTTTGGCAATTCAGATGCTTTAAGGGAAGACTTTGGCGAAGAGAGACTCCAGCCATCTTCACCCCCCTCAAAACACCCTACTTCTGGTATAGATTCGTCCATCTGTTCTTGATGGTCAGCAGCATCGGTAGCGGTTTCCCGTTCTGCCAGTGGTGCTGGGGTCGAGTTTCGTAAGTTGCCAGTGTCTTCGGGGGCTGGAATATGCCCTAGGATGTCCGAATCTTCTGGAGCTGATTGCGCCTTTTTCTTTTTCTTCTTCGGGCAATCCCGAACCTGATGACTGTCTTTACGGCAGTAAAAACACATTCGCTGGACACCTTGATAGACAAGTTGGATGCGATGCCCGCTGATGGTCATCAGGTTCGGGATTGGACTCTTGATCTTTACTTCTAGCCGCCGATTTCCATTGCGGACGTCTTTTAACGGGCCTTTTTGAAATGTTTCCCATGTTTCTGAGAGTACCTCACAATAATTCTTTAAGGCAGATTTCAGAAAGGGTAGCTCCCACCAGCTGGGAGCATCCTTGATTGTTATCTGCGTAACCGGATCGGCGACTCCAACGATGTTGAGGTGCTTGTCACCGACAATAATGCCGGCATCCACAGCCTTCTGATAGCAGAAAGCATCTTTAAAGGTGATCTGGCATTCCGCTTTTCCAATCATCTGGAAGACGGTGATACTCTTGGGGCCAATGCAGTCGAAAAGAGCTACAGCCAAATCTTCTACATTGACCCCGTCGAACTTGATTCTTGCCGTGGCCTTCTTGGAGGACGAAGGCTCGGACTGTGGTTTACACGGCAGCGACGACACGGCAGGCATGGCGACGATGGTGGTGACCGCCGAAGCGGAAACCGGATACTCAGGAACCGCTGGGATGAGCCAAACAGCGACTGGAACGCAGGAGCAGGAACAGGAACTTCAACTGGCACAGGAACTGGGTCGGTGTAGAATGCCGAATCAGCTTGGCAGGTAGACGAGCAGGCACGTATAACTCGCCTTAAAGGCGTATAAACACTTCTCGGCTTAGACTAAGATCGCGGTATAGAACTGATATTGGAAACAGATACTACACTTTGATCTTAGCCAAAAGGCCGAGAAGCGATAACCCGCTAGGAGCCGTCACTGTTTAACAAAGTAAAAAGAGAGAATTCGAGCATTTCAAATATTTCATAATTACGTCACCGAATGTTGGTCCTGGTGGGAGATGACAACGTTTGTAGCCATCGCGCGAACAAAGGAGAAGACGATATCTTGAATCCGTGAAATAGAGGTACACCGCCAGGCCCGGACTGGCACTTTTGGGGTCATCGGCTAGAGACAGTAGAGTGGGCCACTTTACCGGGCCGTATGGAAAAAAAATCTAAATGGTGGTTTATAGGACCATAAATAACGTATTAAGTGTACTAGATTCTACGTGAAACGTCAAACGCGTTTAAATGACCATTTAGGAAAAATTTATTATAAGCGAATAGAGCGTTCTATAAAAGTGGACCATAACCGGTCACTTTTCATACAGACTATAGAGCTGGTTCAGCAGGACTAACAACTTTTGTTATTCTTTGGTTTAAGAGAATTCGGCTTATGTCCTGTCTTTATATGAATATTTTAGAGACGTACCTTTTAGGAGTTGTAGGAGGCACCCTAGGTGTTGAAGTATGTTTGGGGTTAAGGATATTTTCATGATCTAAGTTTCATCTTAAACACGTGGATTTGGGACTAGTATTTTCTAGAATTTTGCTTATTTGCCATCATACATTTATTACAAAAATCATTTAAAATAAGAAAAAAGGCGCGGAAAGCAAAGCCGGAAATATGTGAAGCCTAGGCTAGCAACTACGCTACTAATAAAAATTGACTGCTCTCAATTTCTTACGGGTTTGCCAGATAAATATATTTCTCTAAGACGAAAAACCGGCCAAACCTTCACCTCCTCCGAACTCCAAAGGGGGAAAGCACACCACACCAATTTTATAGATTCGTAAACGCGCCTTCCCAATCGACCGCCATCACCTTACAGTCTACGGGGAGGGTGATGAAAAAACTGGTTTGGGGGGGGGGGGGGGATGAAATTTCTGCGGTAAAGGGCTTGCTCGTTGGTTGTCTGTACGATAATATCGGCGCCCAGTAAACGTTTCTAAAAAGAGTGTATAGAACGTTCTATTGGAGCCGCATGCAGCCGGTGGCCCTCGGCGATCACCAACCTACCAGGACCTGGCTAGTCGCGGCTTGTCCACCGCTATCAATTACACTCTAGCGGCAACGGCCATATCACGCTGAATACACCGGTTCTCGTCTGATCACCGAAGTTAAGCAGCGTCGAGCGCGGTCAGTACTTGGGAGGGAGACCACCTGGGAACACCGCGTGCCGTTGGCTACTCATTTATTTTCGCGGGATGGGATTTGCGTCTTTTAACAGGAAAATACCTTCATCCTATCATTTTGACGCTGCTTTTTTATGCAATTAAAAGTTCGCCCAGACGATAATATTATTTCGGTCAACTCTTGGCCTTTTTTTAACAACTGGCAGCATCTTTCCGTGAATAAAATACATGTTAGTATCAAAATTGAACAAAATAAAATGGCGAGAAAATTGGTTTTCATTTTATTCTACTTAAGGCTTGTACTTAAAATAGTACTAACTTACTTACTTACTTACTTACTTACTTACTTACTTACTAACTAACTAACTAACTAACTAACTAACTAACTAATTAACTAACTAACTAACTAACTAACTAATTAACTAACTAACTAACTAACTAACTAACTAACTAACGTTTATCTCTAAACAAAAACATTTCCGCGGTAAAATCCACTCTGAAATGGCCTTTTCTGGTTTTGGAATGAAGTCCAAAGTTAAAATTTTATTAACAAATTCTAATTGTGAAATATATTTTTTGTTCTAAATTTTAATCTTAAATGTAATTTAAATAGTTGAATCTAAAAAAGGACTTTTGGAAAATGTTTTATAGAAGGTTTTATCATGGGACAGCCGCATGGATTAGGGGAGTAACCCAAAAATACAAAATATCAAAACAAACCACGAAATTAAATAATAAAACGGAGACAGAGATATATTTTTTAAACAAAATAATATAGCTAACTTTTATCTATTAATTGTTTTAGGTGATGTAGTTTATGTAAAATATAAAAATGAACCTTGGCACAATATAAATTTAATGTCATGTTTTATTGATACTTAGAAAAAGTAACAAACATTTCAAAAGTCAGATCTTTGAGATCATTATTAAAAAAATATAACATTTTAAATCCGAACTCCTCTATAAATATTAAAATTATAAATTCCTAATCTACTTTAACAAAAGATATATCATATTAAGTTTAATACTATTAATGTTAGGAATAATCATGACTTTGAGATAAATAGAACAAAAATGTTTAATTCCAAATATAGTTAATTATAGAGCAATATATAATAAATGATTTTGTACTTACCAAAAATAAGCCTTGCCACTTTATATCTTGGTAATGTAGCTGCCGCGGGCGGCGGGCCCCCGGCGGCGACTCACTGTCCACGGAAGACGGGAAGAGAGAAAAAATGGAGAGGGGCTTATTTCGTGTTTTCTCTTTACGCGGAACATCTTGGCTGGAACCCAATGACCTAAAAATGAGGGGCGCGCTGTCTCTACCCACCATACCGAAACCCGCGAATTTACGTTATGAAAACCGGTTCCTTCAGCCAACCACTTAGAACATGCACGATTTACGAACCTTGGGTTACGAATAAAACCACAGGAATAACACAGAACAACCTCTTTTCGCGCCTTTATTTTACCCCTCTTA
Source organism: Leiobunum rupestre (assembly GCF_980474605.1). Lineage (NCBI taxonomy): Eukaryota > Metazoa > Arthropoda > Arachnida > Opiliones > Sclerosomatidae > Leiobunum > Leiobunum rupestre. The sequence continues at coordinate 3,778,819 of NC_143389.1, forward strand.
CTTGCCTCCCGCTCGTCGGCCATTGCCTCTGCCCTAAACGGGGAGTCTAGCATCCACTCCTTGGGTATCCATAATGGAGGAGAGGACTGAAAGGGGGAAAACCAAGCATGGACGCGCCCAGGAAAATACCAAGGAGGATAGGAAGGGAGGCGAAGTAGGAGGGATGAACGCGGCAGCATCCTTGTAAGAAGCTTAGCGGCGGGAAAATTTCGGAAAAATGGCGGCTAGACGTAGCGTAGCTGCCGCAATCTTGCCGCCATTCATCCCTCCTACTTCGCCTCCCTTCCTATCCTCCGTGAAAATACCGCGAAAAAGAGTGTATAACTAGGTAAAAGAAAATTCAAAAACTGGAATCTTTCCGATTCTTCATTATTAACTATTCGACAATAAGGATTTTACCACTTATGACGTCAGAGGGGCAATATATTATAATAAAGAAATATATATAAAGACAGCCAAATAACATTTCCCGGAAATACTGTGTTGCGCAGTGCGCCATTATAAGAGCGTTTGATTTTTGATTTCAAGAGAGAAGTGGGCCGATCCCGGATTTACTGCAATACCAGGCCGACCCGTGGCGGAGGTGGAGCAAGCTCCGACCACTCCGCCGCCGTCCAAAAATAAGTTTAATATCTTGGGCCCCGATGGGACCCGTATCAGATATTAAGCTGATAAGAACAGATACTGAATTTGTTTATTTAAATTCTTGTCATAAATACATTTTTCCGCGGTTAAATTAAAGTTAAATTATCGCGGAAGAAGCAGGTCAAATGTTCAAAAAACACTAATACAATTTTCTCTTTACAGAGTAGTCAAAAAAGGTAAGTATAACTATGGTTTTTCTTTTTAACAGGTATTATGTTTGTAAAATTCAGGTAAGTACAATAAATTTAAAACTCCTTCAGACTTTACTATTTACAATGTAACTAAAAAACAATAAGCGTAGTAAACCATTTAATTTATATTTCCGAAAAACGCGAAATATAAAAAATTCCTAAAAATCAATACGTTACATAGTCATCGTACACCTCGGCACTGGTTTGCGCTTTAACAGCGTCGGCCGCGGTCTTGCTTTCGATGTTAACCCTCTTTTCAGTCCTGGCTTTATCCCCTGGGGAGGAACTCTGACGTCTTTTGTTAATTGTCTTTCTTAAGGCTGTGGCTCGCTTGATCAAGAAAAGCCTCCTAGCCGATGATAAGTCGTTATAGGTGCTGAGTGCCGCCACGTATTTTTCGAAATCATTAGGCAAAAACTTCTTAAGGTAGTCTTCGTCCTCTTTAGTCCATATAAGATCGGTGCAGTGTCTGCTTGTTTTGTAGACGGATGCATCGGATGGGTGATGCTCTACTGTATCGCTCTCTTGAGCCGTATTGTCGCTAGGTTTCTGACCTGGCCGGTCCGGGATCTCCCCCACTTCGTCTCCGACTTTGGACTCCGGAGCACCGCCATCAGCGTCTTCCCCATTTGGTCCGTCGCTTTCGGGTGGTGACTCCCTATTCGGCTCCCCAGCTGAGAGAACCTTTTGCCGTTTCTTCGGACAGTCACGCACCTGGTGGCTGTCCTTGCGGCAATAGAAGCACATCCTGTGCACGCCCTCGTACGTGATTTGGATGCGTTGACCTTGGATTGTCATGAGGTTCGGGATGGCAGACTTAAATTTAACGGCCAAGCGTCTCGTGCCGGTCTTGAGGCCCTTTAGAGGCCCCTTCTGGAAGGTCTCCCATGTCTCCGATTGGACATCGCAGTGGATACGGAGGGCTGTCTTTAGAATTGACAGGGCCCACCAGCTTGGAACTCCTTGAACAGTGATGTAGCGGACAGGGTCTACGATACTCATGACATCCAAATGACGGTCTCCGACAATGACTCCGGAGTCGACAGCCTTTTGAAAACTTTCAAAATCTTTGAACGTGATTTGCACTTCAGATTTTCCAATTAGCTGGAAAACCTCAATGCATTGCTGGCCGATGTGGTTGAGAAGGGCCGAAGCCAGATCGTCAACTGGAACATCTTCAAACTTGATTCTCGCAGAATTCTTTTTCAGATCAGCGGACAAGACAGGCATCTTGGACGAAGCAGGGGGCATGGCTACCACCACTGCGGACGTCAAGAGACAACGGGATACGGACCCAGGAACCACCAGAGGGCGATCCCCGAGAGGCGTCGGCGAGGAGACCAGGAACTAGCAGCGACAGGTAAGTAGCAGCCGAACCAGGACCAGGAACAGGAACAGCAGCGGAATCAGGAACAGCAACGGAACCGGAAACAGCAGCGGCAACTTCAAGAGCAGGAACAGGAACAGGCACGACAGGATACCGGCAGGTAAGTCAGCATCTCAGGAACTAGCTGGAAAGCTGGGAAACTCGCTTAACGGCCTTTCGGCCAAGATTTCAGCGAAATAGCTGGGAACAGATACTACACTTTGATCTTAGCCAAAAGGCCGAGAAGCGATAACCCGCTAGGAGCCGTCACTGTTTAACAAAGTAAAAAGAGAGAATTCGAGCATTTCAAATATTTCATAATTACGTCACCGAATGTTGGTCCTGGTGGGAGATGACAACGTTTGTAGCCATCGCGCGAACAAAGGAGAAGACGATATCTTGAATCCGTGAAATAGAGGTACACCGCCAGGCCCGGACTGGCACTTTTGGGGTCATCGGCTAGAGACAGTAGAGTGGGCCACTTTACCGGGCCGTATGGAAAAAAAATCTAAATGGTGGTTTATAGGACCATAAATAACGTATTAAGTGTACTAGATTCTACGTGAAACGTCAAACGCGTTTAAATGACCATTTAGGAAAAATTTATTATAAGCGAATAGAGCGTTCTATAAAAGTGGACCATAACCGGTCACTTTTCATACAGACTATAGAGCTGGTTCAGCAGGACTAACAACTTTTGTTATTCTTTGGTTTAAGAGAATTCGGCTTATGTCCTGTCTTTATATGAATATTTTAGAGACGTACCTTTTAGGAGTTGTAGGAGGCACCCTAGGTGTTGAAGTATGTTTGGGGTTAAGGATATTTTCATGATCTAAGTTTCATCTTAAACACGTGGATTTGGGACTAGTATTTTCTAGAATTTTGCTTATTTGCCATCATACATTTATTACAAAAATCATTTAAAATAAGAAAAAAGGCGCGGAAAGCAAAGCCGGAAATATGTGAAGCCTAGGCTAGCAACTACGCTACTAATAAAAATTGACTGCTCTCAATTTCTTACGGGTTTGCCAGATAAATATATTTCTCTAAGACGAAAAACCGGCCAAACCTTCACCTCCTCCGAACTCCAAAGGGGGAAAGCACACCACACCAATTTTATAGATTCGTAAACGCGCCTTCCCAATCGACCGCCATCACCTTACAGTCTACGGGGAGGGTGATGAAAAAACTGGTTTGGGGGGGGGGGGGGGATGAAATTTCTGCGGTAAAGGGCTTGCTCGTTGGTTGTCTGTACGATAATATCGGCGCCCAGTAAACGTTTCTAAAAAGAGTGTATAGAACGTTCTATTGGAGCCGCATGCAGCCGGTGGCCCTCGGCGATCACCAACCTACCAGGACCTGGCTAGTCGCGGCTTGTCCACCGCTATCAATTACACTCTAGCGGCAACGGCCATATCACGCTGAATACACCGGTTCTCGTCTGATCACCGAAGTTAAGCAGCGTCGAGCGCGGTCAGTACTTGGGAGGGAGACCACCTGGGAACACCGCGTGCCGTTGGCTACTCATTTATTTTCGCGGGATGGGATTTGCGTCTTTTAACAGGAAAATACCTTCATCCTATCATTTTGACGCTGCTTTTTTATGCAATTAAAAGTTCGCCCAGACGATAATATTATTTCGGTCAACTCTTGGCCTTTTTTTAACAACTGGCAGCATCTTTCCGTGAATAAAATACATGTTAGTATCAAAATTGAACAAAATAAAATGGCGAGAAAATTGGTTTTCATTTTATTCTACTTAAGGCTTGTACTTAAAATAGTACTAACTTACTTACTTACTTACTTACTTACTTACTTACTTACTAACTAACTAACTAACTAACTAACTAACTAACTAACTAACTAACTAATTAACTAACTAACTAACTAACTAACTAATTAACTAACTAACTAACTAACTAACTAACTAACTAACTAACGTTTATCTCTAAACAAAAACATTTCCGCGGTAAAATCCACTCTGAAATGGCCTTTTCTGGTTTTGGAATGAAGTCCAAAGTTAAAATTTTATTAACAAATTCTAATTGTGAAATATATTTTTTGTTCTAAATTTTAATCTTAAATGTAATTTAAATAGTTGAATCTAAAAAAGGACTTTTGGAAAATGTTTTATAGAAGGTTTTATCATGGGACAGCCGCATGGATTAGGGGAGTAACCCAAAAATACAAAATATCAAAACAAACCACGAAATTAAATAATAAAACGGAGACAGAGATATATTTTTTAAACAAAATAATATAGCTAACTTTTATCTATTAATTGTTTTAGGTGATGTAGTTTATGTAAAATATAAAAATGAACCTTGGCACAATATAAATTTAATGTCATGTTTTATTGATACTTAGAAAAAGTAACAAACATTTCAAAAGTCAGATCTTTGAGATCATTATTAAAAAAATATAACATTTTAAATCCGAACTCCTCTATAAATATTAAAATTATAAATTCCTAATCTACTTTAACAAAAGATATATCATATTAAGTTTAATACTATTAATGTTAGGAATAATCATGACTTTGAGATAAATAGAACAAAAATGTTTAATTCCAAATATAGTTAATTATAGAGCAATATATAATAAATGATTTTGTACTTACCAAAAATAAGCCTTGCCACTTTATATCTTGGTAATGTAGCTGCCGCGGGCGGCGGGCCCCCGGCGGCGACTCACTGTCCACGGAAGACGGGAAGAGAGAAAAAATGGAGAGGGGCTTATTTCGTGTTTTCTCTTTACGCGGAACATCTTGGCTGGAACCCAATGACCTAAAAATGAGGGGCGCGCTGTCTCTACCCACCATACCGAAACCCGCGAATTTACGTTATGAAAACCGGTTCCTTCAGCCAACCACTTAGAACATGCACGATTTACGAACCTTGGGTTACGAATAAAACCACAGGAATAACACAGAACAACCTCTTTTCGCGCCTTTATTTTACCCCTCTTACTTGCCTCCCGCTCGTCGGCCATTGCCTCTGCCCTAAACGGGGAGTCTAGCATCCACTCCTTGGGTATCCATAATGGAGGAGAGGACTGAAAGGGGGAAAACCAAGCATGGACGCGCCCAGGAAAATACCAAGGAGGATAGGAAGGGAGGCGAAGTAGGAGGGATGAACGCGGCAGCATCCTTGTAAGAAGCTTAGCGGCGGGAAAATTTCGGGAAAATGGCGGCTAGACGTAGCGTAGCTGCCGCAATCTTGCCGCCATTCATCCCTCCTACTTCGCCTCCCTTCCTATCCTCCGTGAAAATACCGCGAAAAAGAGTGTATAACTAGGTAAAAGAAAATTCAAAAACTGGAATCTTTCCGATTCTTCATTATTAACTATTCGACAATAAGGATTTTACCACTTATGACGTCAGAGGGGCAATATATTATAATAAAGAAATATATATAAAGACAGCCAAATAACATTTCCCGGAAATACTGTGTTGCGCAGTGCGCCATTATAAGAGCGTTTGATTTTTGATTTCAAGAGAGAAGTGGGCCGATCCCGGATTTACTGCAATACCAGGCCGACCCGTGGCGGAGGTGGAGCAAGCTCCGACCACTCCGCCGCCGTCCAAAAATAAGTTTAATATCTTGGGCCCCGATGGGACCCGTATCAGATATTAAGCTGATAAGAACAGATACTTTTAATTGTTTATTAAAAGATTGTCGTTTTTTACATTTTTACATTTTTCATTTGTTATATATTTGTTCACGGTTTAATTAATTAAATTAGCGCGAACAATCGTTTAAAAAGGATCATCGTATAAAAGTCGAGTAAAGAACTGTTAAAAATTTAAAAATTAAATTTAAATCATATTTTTCCTTTTTTAATTTCTTTTTCTGGAGTTCTACTCCGTCGTCTTTTGGGATAGTTTTTCAGGAGGTCAGTTATTCTTACGACGAGGTCTTCTGCTGTCCGGGTTAGGCTAATTGAACGTGTGGGGGCTCTGGCATTGATTTTTCCGAGGAGGGCTTGTAGTTCGTTTTTCTTCAGTCGGTTAAGGCCTGGCACCTCGTTATAGTTCCAGTCTAATGGATCGAATCTTGGTCTGGTTGTGGGGCTGTCATGTTCGTTGGAGTCAGGTTCGCTTTCAGTTTCTGGTTGAGGTTCGTGATGTGGCGGTGATTTCAAAGCGTCGGCGAAGGAACAGATTGTGGCTGGAGGATCTACGGTCTTTGGAGAGGGTGTTGCCAAGTAAAAGCTTTCGTTGGAGGTTCTGGAGTCGTTTGGTTCGGTAAGTATTTCAGGTAAGTATGGTAAGTTTTCTTGTAGGTCTTCTCGGGTGGTGGCACTGGCGGTTTCCTTTCCAACTTGAGGCGATGGTGAGTTTCTTCCATGCTCTGGATTTACAAGTAGCGGGTTTGGGTCTCTCGCTGACTCTGAAGTTTGACGGGCTCTTGACTTCTTTTTCGGACAATCCCGAACCTGATGAGTGTCTTTGTGGCAGAAAAAGCACATTCTTTGGACGCCACGGTAGGTAATTTGGATACGATGCCCATTGATCATCATCAGGTTCGGGATTGGACCCTTAATTTTCACTTGCAGTCGCCGAGTTCCGGTTCGGACGTCTTTCAAAACTCCGTTCTGGTATGTCTCCCAAGTTTCCGTGAGTACTTCGCAGCATGTTCTAAGCGCCTTTTTGAAGATGGCCAACTCCCACCAGCTCGGGGCATCTTTCACGTTGATATACGATATAGGGTCGACTATGCTGATAACATCCAGTGGCTTGTCTCCAACGACGATTCCACTGTCAACGGCTCTCTGGTAGCTGGCTTCATTTCTGAAGGTGATCTGGGCTTCATTCTTGGAGATTATTTGGAAAACGGTAACGTTCTTTGGGCCAACGTGGTTGAACAGAGCAAGTGCTACGTCTTCCACGTCGACACCATCGAACTTCACCTTGACCGAAGCGGCTTTGAGAGCTGAAGCTGACATCAAGACTGGAACAAGGGCTTGTTCCTCCAGTATCTTCGACGTTGCAGCAGTCATGGCAAGACCTTCTGCGGACGATGGCATCAGAGGAGGACTTCTGGAACCGCCGGACAGCGATCCCTTGCGTGGTGGATCCAACACTACGGATTTCAGGAACAGCTAGGCAGGAACAGGATCAGCGACGGACTGGAGCGGTAATACAGGTAAGTATTCTTCCCTTTACAGGTGCGTACGGTTCCCGGCCTTTGGCTTCGAAAAAAGGAGCAAACAGATACTACACTTTGATCTTAGCCAAAAGGCCGAGAAGCGATAACCCGCTAGGAGCCGTCACTGTTTAACAAAGTAAAAAGAGAGAATTCGAGCATTTCAAATATTTCATAATTACGTCACCGAATGTTGGTCCTGGTGGGAGATGACAACGTTTGTAGCCATCGCGCGAACAAAGGAGAAGACGATATCTTGAATCCGTGAAATAGAGGTACACCGCCAGGCCCGGACTGGCACTTTTGGGGTCATCGGCTAGAGACAGTAGAGTGGGCCACTTTACCGGGCCGTATGGAAAAAAAATCTAAATGGTGGTTTATAGGACCATAAATAACGTATTAAGTGTACTAGATTCTACGTGAAACGTCAAACGCGTTTAAATGACCATTTAGGAAAAATTTATTATAAGCGAATAGAGCGTTCTATAAAAGTGGACCATAACCGGTCACTTTTCATACAGACTATAGAGCTGGTTCAGCAGGACTAACAACTTTTGTTATTCTTTGGTTTAAGAGAATTCGGCTTATGTCCTGTCTTTATATGAATATTTTAGAGACGTACCTTTTAGGAGTTGTAGGAGGCACCCTAGGTGTTGAAGTATGTTTGGGGTTAAGGATATTTTCATGATCTAAGTTTCATCTTAAACACGTGGATTTGGGACTAGTATTTTCTAGAATTTTGCTTATTTGCCATCATACATTTATTACAAAAATCATTTAAAATAAGAAAAAAGGCGCGGAAAGCAAAGCCGGAAATATGTGAAGCCTAGGCTAGCAACTACGCTACTAATAAAAATTGACTGCTCTCAATTTCTTACGGGTTTGCCAGATAAATATATTTCTCTAAGACGAAAAACCGGCCAAACCTTCACCTCCTCCGAACTCCAAAGGGGGAAAGCACACCACACCAATTTTATAGATTCGTAAACGCGCCTTCCCAATCGACCGCCATCACCTTACAGTCTACGGGGAGGGTGATGAAAAAACTGGTTTGGGGGGGGGGGGGATGAAATTTCTGCGGTAAAGGGCTTGCTCGTTGGTTGTCTGTACGATAATATCGGCGCCCAGTAAACGTTTCTAAAAAGAGTGTATAGAACGTTCTATTGGAGCCGCATGCAGCCGGTGGCCCTCGGCGATCACCAACCTACCAGGACCTGGCTAGTCGCGGCTTGTCCACCGCTATCAATTACACTCTAGCGGCAACGGCCATATCACGCTGAATACACCGGTTCTCGTCTGATCACCGAAGTTAAGCAGCGTCGAGCGCGGTCAGTACTTGGGAGGGAGACCACCTGGGAACACCGCGTGCCGTTGGCTACTCATTTATTTTCGCGGGATGGGATTTGCGTCTTTTAACAGGAAAATACCTTCATCCTATCATTTTGACGCTGCTTTTTTATGCAATTAAAAGTTCGCCCAGACGATAATATTATTTCGGTCAACTCTTGGCCTTTTTTTAACAACTGGCAGCATCTTTCCGTGAATAAAATACATGTTAGTATCAAAATTGAACAAAATAAAATGGCGAGAAAATTGGTTTTCATTTTATTCTACTTAAGGCTTGTACTTAAAATAGTACTAACTTACTTACTTACTTACTTACTTACTTACTTACTTACTAACTAACTAACTAACTAACTAACTAACTAACTAACTAACTAACTAACTAATTAACTAACTAACTAACTAACTAACTAATTAACTAACTAACTAACTAACTAACTAACTAACTAACGTTTATCTCTAAACAAAAACATTTCCGCGGTAAAATCCACTCTGAAATGGCCTTTTCTGGTTTTGGAATGAAGTCCAAAGTTAAAATTTTATTAACAAATTCTAATTGTGAAATATATTTTTTGTTCTAAATTTTAATCTTAAATGTAATTTAAATAGTTGAATCTAAAAAAGGACTTTTGGAAAATGTTTTATAGAAGGTTTTATCATGGGACAGCCGCATGGATTAGGGGAGTAACCCAAAAATACAAAATATCAAAACAAACCACGAAATTAAATAATAAAACGGAGACAGAGATATATTTTTTAAACAAAATAATATAGCTAACTTTTATCTATTAATTGTTTTAGGTGATGTAGTTTATGTAAAATATAAAAATGAACCTTGGCACAATATAAATTTAATGTCATGTTTTATTGATACTTAGAAAAAGTAACAAACATTTCAAAAGTCAGATCTTTGAGATCATTATTAAAAAAATATAACATTTTAAATCCGAACTCCTCTATAAATATTAAAATTATAAATTCCTAATCTACTTTAACAAAAGATATATCATATTAAGTTTAATACTATTAATGTTAGGAATAATCATGACTTTGAGATAAATAGAACAAAAATGTTTAATTCCAAATATAGTTAATTATAGAGCAATATATAATAAATGATTTTGTACTTACCAAAAATAAGCCTTGCCACTTTATATCTTGGTAATGTAGCTGCCGCGGGCGGCGGGCCCCCGGCGGCGACTCACTGTCCACGGAAGACGGGAAGAGAGAAAAAATGGAGAGGGGCTTATTTCGTGTTTTCTCTTTACGCGGAACATCTTGGCTGGAACCCAATGACCTAAAAATGAGGGGCGCGCTGTCTCTACCCACCATACCGAAACCCGCGAATTTACGTTATGAAAACCGGTTCCTTCAGCCAACCACTTAGAACATGCACGATTTACGAACCTTGGGTTACGAATAAAACCACAGGAATAACACAGAACAACCTCTTTTCGCGCCTTTATTTTACCCCTCTTACTTGCCTCCCGCTCGTCGGCCATTGCCTCTGCCCTAAACGGGGAGTCTAGCATCCACTCCTTGGGTATCCATAATGGAGGAGAGGACTGAAAGGGGGAAAACCAAGCATGGACGCGCCCAGGAAAATACCAAGGAGGATAGGAAGGGAGGCGAAGTAGGAGGGATGAACGCGGCAGCATCCTTGTAAGAAGCTTAGCGGCGGGAAAATTTCGGAAAAATGGCGGCTAGACGTAGCGTAGCTGCCGCAATCTTGCCGCCATTCATCCCTCCTACTTCGCCTCCCTTCCTATCCTCCGTGAAAATACCGCGAAAAAGAGTGTATAACTAGGTAAAAGAAAATTCAAAAACTGGAATCTTTCCGATTCTTCATTATTAACTATTCGACAATAAGGATTTTACCACTTATGACGTCAGAGGGGCAATATATTATAATAAAGAAATATATATAAAGACAGCCAAATAACATTTCCCGGAAATACTGTGTTGCGCAGTGCGCCATTATAAGAGCGTTTGATTTTTGATTTCAAGAGAGAAGTGGGCCGATCCCGGATTTACTGCAATACCAGGCCGACCCGTGGCGGAGGTGGAGCAAGCTCCGACCACTCCGCCGCCGTCCAAAAATAAGTTTAATATCTTGGGCCCCGATGGGACCCGTATCAGATATTAAGCTGATAAGAACAGATACTGAATTTGTTTATTTAAATTCTTGTCATTGATACATATGTTCGCGTTATTAATATTTTAATTTAGCGCGAACATTTGTCAAAAAAAATGGTGTCTGATTCTCTGATCTTTTTTCCAGGTTTAGTTCTTTTGTACAATGCGGTCAGGTAAGTATATTTCTTTTTTCTTTTTAAATTTAAATAAATATCTTTGGGTAAATAACAAATAATTTTCCATAAAAAATGGCAATAAGACGGAAAAAGTCCAATAACATTTAAAGCTAAAACAATTAAAACCCCGAAAGCACGACATTTGTAAAGTTAAAATCATACTCTACACGATAAAAACATTTTGGACTTGTAAAAATAATTACTTATATTTACAACAGATAGATACGAAAAAGATATAAATAAATACATATTTACACAATTATCGTAAGAACTATTTTTTGCCTCTCTTTGGGTCTTTTTCAATGGATGGACTCTGTCGACGTTTAGCCCGCCTCTGGATTTCTGTCATTGCGCCCGTTCGCGCTTTCTCACGCCAGATCAGCTTATCTGGGTCCGTAGTGTCATGATCCTTGGCGTCCCGAAGAAATTGATCAAGTTTGGCGTCGGAAAGATCCGCCCATTTAAAATTGCGTTCGAAATCTGCCACTCTTTTAGCAAATCCTGGCGAGACTATGACTTTCTGTGGTGACGATTTAACTGCCTCAGAATAGCCCTTGGCTGCTGCTGCGGTGACCTTGGGGGATGACGTAGGCGATAGCAACCGCCAGCCCTCATCACCTTCCTCGAAGTCGCCTGCACTTGGTACATCTTCGTTAATCGCTAACTGATCATCAGTAGCCTCCATAATTTCCTGATCTCCATCTTCTGCGGATGATGGCGAACGTCTTGAACTCTCTGGATCATTTGGTGGCGGAAGTTGGGATTCAAGGCCCGTGTTCTGGAGAGGCGGGCGAACCCTGTTTTTCTTTTTCGGGCAATCCCGAACCTGATGAGTGTCTTTGTGGCAAAAGAAGCACATTCTCTGTACTCCCCGGTACGTGACTTGTATGCGATGTCCATTGATGATCATCAGGTTCGGGATTGGACCCCTGACTTTTACTTGGAGACGTCGTGTTCCGGTACGAAGGTCTTTCAGGACCCCTTTCTGATAGGTCTCCCACGTCTGGGATATAACGTCACAGCTCGTTCTGAAGGCCTTCTTGAAAACCTCCAAATCCCACCAACTGGGAGCGTCTTTCACTGTTAGGTAAGTAACAGGGTCAGCTACTCCAATAACATCGAGCGGCTTCTCACCGACGACGATTCCGCAGTCCACGGCTTTCTGATAACTAGCTGCGTCCCGGAAGGTGATCTGTACTTCGGACTTGCCAATCATTTGAAATACGGTGATATTTTTGGGGCCGACGTGGTCAAAAAGAGCTAGCGCTAATTCTTCCACGGCGACACCGTCAAATTTGATGCGGGCTGTAGCAGCCTTACAAGCTGTAGCGGAAGCCGAAGCTGAAGCTACTTTGTCCATTTTCGTCGACGACGAAGACATGGTGACGGGCTTTGACGTCGAGATCACCGGATGACTTCGGGTATCGCCAGGCGGCGACCCCTCAAAAAGTGGGTCCAAGGTGGCGGAAAAACTGGAACAGTACAGCGGCAGGAACCGGAATCAGGATACAGCGGCAGGAACCGGAAACAGGATACGGCGGCAGGAACCGGAGCCAGGACACAGGAACGAGCAGGTAAGGTAGCGAAGCAGGTAAACTCGCCTTAAAGGCGTATATACACTTCTCGCCCCCCGACTAAGATCTCTGTATAGTTCTATTGGAAACAGATACTACACTTTGATCTTAGCCAAAAGGCCGAGAAGCGATAACCCGCTAGGAGCCGTCACTGTTTAACAAAGTAAAAAGAGAGAATTCGAGCATTTCAAATATTTCATAATTACGTCACCGAATGTTGGTCCTGGTGGGAGATGACAACGTTTGTAGCCATCGCGCGAACAAAGGAGAAGACGATATCTTGAATCCGTGAAATAGAGGTACACCGCCAGGCCCGGACTGGCACTTTTGGGGTCATCGGCTAGAGACAGTAGAGTGGGCCACTTTACCGGGCCGTATGGAAAAAAAATCTAAATGGTGGTTTATAGGACCATAAATAACGTATTAAGTGTACTAGATTCTACGTGAAACGTCAAACGCGTTTAAATGACCATTTAGGAAAAATTTATTATAAGCGAATAGAGCGTTCTATAAAAGTGGACCATAACCGGTCACTTTTCATACAGACTATAGAGCTGGTTCAGCAGGACTAACAACTTTTGTTATTCTTTGGTTTAAGAGAATTCGGCTTATGTCCTGTCTTTATATGAATATTTTAGAGACGTACCTTTTAGGAGTTGTAGGAGGCACCCTAGGTGTTGAAGTATGTTTGGGGTTAAGGATATTTTCATGATCTAAGTTTCATCTTAAACACGTGGATTTGGGACTAGTATTTTCTAGAATTTTGCTTATTTGCCATCATACATTTATTACAAAAATCATTTAAAATAAGAAAAAAGGCGCGGAAAGCAAAGCCGGAAATATGTGAAGCCTAGGCTAGCAACTACGCTACTAATAAAAATTGACTGCTCTCAATTTCTTACGGGTTTGCCAGATAAATATATTTCTCTAAGACGAAAAACCGGCCAAACCTTCACCTCCTCCGAACTCCAAAGGGGGAAAGCACACCACACCAATTTTATAGATTCGTAAACGCGCCTTCCCAATCGACCGCCATCACCTTACAGTCTACGGGGAGGGTGATGAAAAAACTGGTTTGGGGGGGGGGGGGATGAAATTTCTGCGGTAAAGGGCTTGCTCGTTGGTTGTCTGTACGATAATATCGGCGCCCAGTAAACGTTTCTAAAAAGAGTGTATAGAACGTTCTATTGGAGCCGCATGCAGCCGGTGGCCCTCGGCGATCACCAACCTACCAGGACCTGGCTAGTCGCGGCTTGTCCACCGCTATCAATTACACTCTAGCGGCAACGGCCATATCACGCTGAATACACCGGTTCTCGTCTGATCACCGAAGTTAAGCAGCGTCGAGCGCGGTCAGTACTTGGGAGGGAGACCACCTGGGAACACCGCGTGCCGTTGGCTACTCATTTATTTTCGCGGGATGGGATTTGCGTCTTTTAACAGGAAAATACCTTCATCCTATCATTTTGACGCTGCTTTTTTATGCAATTAAAAGTTCGCCCAGACGATAATATTATTTCGGTCAACTCTTGGCCTTTTTTTAACAACTGGCAGCATCTTTCCGTGAATAAAATACATGTTAGTATCAAAATTGAACAAAATAAAATGGCGAGAAAATTGGTTTTCATTTTATTCTACTTAAGGCTTGTACTTAAAATAGTACTAACTTACTTACTTACTTACTTACTTACTTACTTACTTACTAACTAACTAACTAACTAACTAACTAACTAACTAACTAACTAATTAACTAACTAACTAACTAACTAACTAATTAACTAACTAACTAACTAACTAACTAACTAACTAACGTTTATCTCTAAACAAAAACATTTCCGCGGTAAAATCCACTCTGAAATGGCCTTTTCTGGTTTTGGAATGAAGTCCAAAGTTAAAATTTTATTAACAAATTCTAATTGTGAAATATATTTTTTGTTCTAAATTTTAATCTTAAATGTAATTTAAATAGTTGAATCTAAAAAAGGACTTTTGGAAAATGTTTTATAGAAGGTTTTATCATGGGACAGCCGCATGGATTAGGGGAGTAACCCAAAAATACAAAATATCAAAACAAACCACGAAATTAAATAATAAAACGGAGACAGAGATATATTTTTTAAACAAAATAATATAGCTAACTTTTATCTATTAATTGTTTTAGGTGATGTAGTTTATGTAAAATATAAAAATGAACCTTGGCACAATATAAATTTAATGTCATGTTTTATTGATACTTAGAAAAAGTAACAAACATTTCAAAAGTCAGATCTTTGAGATCATTATTAAAAAAATATAACATTTTAAATCCGAACTCCTCTATAAATATTAAAATTATAAATTCCTAATCTACTTTAACAAAAGATATATCATATTAAGTTTAATACTATTAATGTTAGGAATAATCATGACTTTGAGATAAATAGAACAAAAATGTTTAATTCCAAATATAGTTAATTATAGAGCAATATATAATAAATGATTTTGTACTTACCAAAAATAAGCCTTGCCACTTTATATCTTGGTAATGTAGCTGCCGCGGGCGGCGGGCCCCCGGCGGCGACTCACTGTCCACGGAAGACGGGAAGAGAGAAAAAATGGAGAGGGGCTTATTTCGTGTTTTCTCTTTACGCGGAACATCTTGGCTGGAACCCAATGACCTAAAAATGAGGGGCGCGCTGTCTCTACCCACCATACCGAAACCCGCGAATTTACGTTATGAAAACCGGTTCCTTCAGCCAACCACTTAGAACATGCACGATTTACGAACCTTGGGTTACGAATAAAACCACAGGAATAACACAGAACAACCTCTTTTCGCGCCTTTATTTTACCCCTCTTACTTGCCTCCCGCTCGTCGGCCATTGCCTCTGCCCTAAACGGGGAGTCTAGCATCCACTCCTTGGGTATCCATAATGGAGGAGAGGACTGAAAGGGGGAAAACCAAGCATGGACGCGCCCAGGAAAATACCAAGGAGGATAGGAAGGGAGGCGAAGTAGGAGGGATGAACGCGGCAGCATCCTTGTAAGAAGCTTAGCGGCGGGAAAATTTCGGAAAAATGGCGGCTAGACGTAGCGTAGCTGCCGCAATCTTGCCGCCATTCATCCCTCCTACTTCGCCTCCCTTCCTATCCTCCGTGAAAATACCGCGAAAAAGAGTGTATAACTAGGTAAAAGAAAATTCAAAAACTGGAATCTTTCCGATTCTTCATTATTAACTATTCGACAATAAGGATTTTACCACTTATGACGTCAGAGGGGCAATATATTATAATAAAGAAATATATATAAAGACAGCCAAATAACATTTCCCGGAAATACTGTGTTGCGCAGTGCGCCATTATAAGAGCGTTTGATTTTTGATTTCAAGAGAGAAGTGGGCCGATCCCGGATTTACTGCAATACCAGGCCGACCCGTGGCGGAGGTGGAGCAAGCTCCGACCACTCCGCCGCCGTCCAAAAATAAGTTTAATATCTTGGGCCCCGATGGGACCCGTATCAGATATTAAGCTGATAAGAACAGATACTGAATTTGTTTATTTAAAATTCGTTGTCATGGTTACAAGTGTCCGCGTTATTAAAAAATTTAAATTATCGCGAACACTGTTTTACACACAAAATTCCAGAATTTCTGACGTCGCCTCTATCGTTAAAAGGTAAGTATTTACAATTATTCAAGTATAAACGGGACTGAAACATTTTAATATACAAAAGAGTTATTTTTTCACCGATTTGTTTTGGTCAAGGTAAGTGGTTTTTTTTGATTTCACATTCTAGGCATATTTTTTTAGTTTTAACAATTTTCTTTTCATTTTTACAGGGTAAACAGGATCCGAGGTAAGTATACGGTAAGTATAACATTTAAGCATACCATTTTTTTTTAAACTATAGACATTTAATATTTACAAAATCAAAACTTTAAATAATGTAAAGTTAAAAGCGTATTAAAACTAAAGATAAAACGTAAAGAGTCATTAAAAACATATTTACATATCATATTCAGGGCCTATTTTTTCCCTTTTTTGATGTGCGATTCTGATGGGGAAGTCTGTGGTCGTTTCCTGCGACTTTGCAAGGTGAGGCGCGCTTCAGTCAGTGATTCTTCACGCCATCTAAGTATTTCTGGTGACTCTGTGACCAAGCTTCGTGCACGACGGCAAAAGTTCTCTATTTCCTGTTCGGTCATTGTCGACCAATTCCAATCTCGTTCGTAGATCGGTTCTTCATATGCTGGGTTTTTCGAAATGGGAAAGAGCTCTAGAACAGGTGTGTGCTGTGGCGGAGTCTTCACTGCGTTTGCGTAGCCGTTGGACATTTGCGGCAAATCAGATGGTTTTAGGGAAGATCCTGGTGAAGAGAGACTCCAGCCATCTTCACCCCCCTCAAAACATCCTGCTTCCGGTACAGATTCTTCCATCTGTTCTTCGTGGACGGCAGCGTCTGTGATAGCTGCCCCTTCCTGTGGTGGTGGTGTGGTTTCGCTCCCCAGATTGACAGCGTCTTCGGGGGCCGGAATATGGCCCTGGATGACCGAATTTTCTGGAGCTGGTGGCGCCTTTCTTTTCTTCTTAGGACAATCCCGAACCTGATGACTGTCTTTACGACAGTAGAAGCACATTCTTTGGACACCTTGATATACGAGCTGAATGCGATGTCCGCTGATGGTCATCAGGTTCGGGATTGGGCTCTTGACCTTGACTTCAAGGCGGCGATTTCCGTTTCGGACATCTTTAAGCGGGCCTTTCTGGAAGGTTTCCCATGTTTCCGAAACCACTTCGCAGTAGTTCCTCAGAGCGGCTCGCAGGAACGGTAGATCCCACCAGCTAGGCGCATCCTTCATGGTGATTTGAGTCACCGGGTCTGCAACTCCTATGATGCTTAGATGCTTGTCGCCGACAATTATACCGGCATCTACGGCCTTCTGATAACAGATGGCGTCCTTGAACGTAATCTGACATTCAGATTTAGCCAGCATCTGGAAGACGGTGATGCTCTTGGGGCCAATGCAGTCGAAAAGAGCTACAGCCAAATCTTCTACATTGACCCCGTCGAACTTGATTCGTGCCGTGGCCTTCTTGGAGGACGAAGGCCCGGACTGTGGCTTGCACGGCAGAGACGACACGGCAGGCATGGCGACGATGGTGGAGACCGCCGAAGCGGAAACCGGATACTCAGGAACCGCTGGGATGAGCCAAACAGCGACTGGAACGCAGGAGCAGGAACAGGAACTTCAACTGGAACAGGATCTGGGTCGGTGTAAAATGCCGACTCAGCTTGGCAGATAGACGAGCAGGTACGTATGACTCGCCTCAAAGGCGTATAAACACTTCTCGCCCCCCGACTAAGATCTCGGTATAGCACTATTGAAAAACAGATACTACACTTTGATCTTAGCCAAAAGGCCGAGAAGCGATAACCCGCTAGGAGCCGTCACTGTTTAACAAAGTAAAAAGAGAGAATTCGAGCATTTCAAATATTTCATAATTACGTCACCGAATGTTGGTCCTGGTGGGAGATGACAACGTTTGTAGCCATCGCGCGAACAAAGGAGAAGACGATATCTTGAATCCGTGAAATAGAGGTACACCGCCAGGCCCGGACTGGCACTTTTGGGGTCATCGGCTAGAGACAGTAGAGTGGGCCACTTTACCGGGCCGTATGGAAAAAAAATCTAAATGGTGGTTTATAGGACCATAAATAACGTATTAAGTGTACTAGATTCTACGTGAAACGTCAAACGCGTTTAAATGACCATTTAGGAAAAATTTATTATAAGCGAATAGAGCGTTCTATAAAAGTGGACCATAACCGGTCACTTTTCATACAGACTATAGAGCTGGTTCAGCAGGACTAACAACTTTTGTTATTCTTTGGTTTAAGAGAATTCGGCTTATGTCCTGTCTTTATATGAATATTTTAGAGACGTACCTTTTAGGAGTTGTAGGAGGCACCCTAGGTGTTGAAGTATGTTTGGGGTTAAGGATATTTTCATGATCTAAGTTTCATCTTAAACACGTGGATTTGGGACTAGTATTTTCTAGAATTTTGCTTATTTGCCATCATACATTTATTACAAAAATCATTTAAAATAAGAAAAAAGGCGCGGAAAGCAAAGCCGGAAATATGTGAAGCCTAGGCTAGCAACTACGCTACTAATAAAAATTGACTGCTCTCAATTTCTTACGGGTTTGCCAGATAAATATATTTCTCTAAGACGAAAAACCGGCCAAACCTTCACCTCCTCCGAACTCCAAAGGGGGAAAGCACACCACACCAATTTTATAGATTCGTAAACGCGCCTTCCCAATCGACCGCCATCACCTTACAGTCTACGGGGAGGGTGATGAAAAAACTGGTTTGGGGGGGGGGGGGGATGAAATTTCTGCGGTAAAGGGCTTGCTCGTTGGTTGTCTGTACGATAATATCGGCGCCCAGTAAACGTTTCTAAAAAGAGTGTATAGAACGTTCTATTGGAGCCGCATGCAGCCGGTGGCCCTCGGCGATCACCAACCTACCAGGACCTGGCTAGTCGCGGCTTGTCCACCGCTATCAATTACACTCTAGCGGCAACGGCCATATCACGCTGAATACACCGGTTCTCGTCTGATCACCGAAGTTAAGCAGCGTCGAGCGCGGTCAGTACTTGGGAGGGAGACCACCTGGGAACACCGCGTGCCGTTGGCTACTCATTTATTTTCGCGGGATGGGATTTGCGTCTTTTAACAGGAAAATACCTTCATCCTATCATTTTGACGCTGCTTTTTTATGCAATTAAAAGTTCGCCCAGACGATAATATTATTTCGGTCAACTCTTGGCCTTTTTTTAACAACTGGCAGCATCTTTCCGTGAATAAAATACATGTTAGTATCAAAATTGAACAAAATAAAATGGCGAGAAAATTGGTTTTCATTTTATTCTACTTAAGGCTTGTACTTAAAATAGTACTAACTTACTTACTTACTTACTTACTTACTTACTTACTTACTAACTAACTAACTAACTAACTAACTAACTAACTAACTAACTAACTAATTAACTAACTAACTAACTAACTAACTAATTAACTAACTAACTAACTAACTAACTAACTAACTAACGTTTATCTCTAAACAAAAACATTTCCGCGGTAAAATCCACTCTGAAATGGCCTTTTCTGGTTTTGGAATGAAGTCCAAAGTTAAAATTTTATTAACAAATTCTAATTGTGAAATATATTTTTTGTTCTAAATTTTAATCTTAAATGTAATTTAAATAGTTGAATCTAAAAAAGGACTTTTGGAAAATGTTTTATAGAAGGTTTTATCATGGGACAGCCGCATGGATTAGGGGAGTAACCCAAAAATACAAAATATCAAAACAAACCACGAAATTAAATAATAAAACGGAGACAGAGATATATTTTTTAAACAAAATAATATAGCTAACTTTTATCTATTAATTGTTTTAGGTGATGTAGTTTATGTAAAATATAAAAATGAACCTTGGCACAATATAAATTTAATGTCATGTTTTATTGATACTTAGAAAAAGTAACAAACATTTCAAAAGTCAGATCTTTGAGATCATTATTAAAAAAATATAACATTTTAAATCCGAACTCCTCTATAAATATTAAAATTATAAATTCCTAATCTACTTTAACAAAAGATATATCATATTAAGTTTAATACTATTAATGTTAGGAATAATCATGACTTTGAGATAAATAGAACAAAAATGTTTAATTCCAAATATAGTTAATTATAGAGCAATATATAATAAATGATTTTGTACTTACCAAAAATAAGCCTTGCCACTTTATATCTTGGTAATGTAGCTGCCGCGGGCGGCGGGCCCCCGGCGGCGACTCACTGTCCACGGAAGACGGGAAGAGAGAAAAAATGGAGAGGGGCTTATTTCGTGTTTTCTCTTTACGCGGAACATCTTGGCTGGAACCCAATGACCTAAAAATGAGGGGCGCGCTGTCTCTACCCACCATACCGAAACCCGCGAATTTACGTTATGAAAACCGGTTCCTTCAGCCAACCACTTAGAACATGCACGATTTACGAACCTTGGGTTACGAATAAAACCACAGGAATAACACAGAACAACCTCTTTTCGCGCCTTTATTTTACCCCTCTTACTTGCCTCCCGCTCGTCGGCCATTGCCTCTGCCCTAAACGGGGAGTCTAGCATCCACTCCTTGGGTATCCATAATGGAGGAGAGGACTGAAAGGGGGAAAACCAAGCATGGACGCGCCCAGGAAAATACCAAGGAGGATAGGAAGGGAGGCGAAGTAGGAGGGATGAACGCGGCAGCATCCTTGTAAGAAGCTTAGCGGCGGGAAAATTTCGGAAAAATGGCGGCTAGACGTAGCGTAGCTGCCGCAATCTTGCCGCCATTCATCCCTCCTACTTCGCCTCCCTTCCTATCCTCCGTGAAAATACCGCGAAAAAGAGTGTATAACTAGGTAAAAGAAAATTCAAAAACTGGAATCTTTCCGATTCTTCATTATTAACTATTCGACAATAAGGATTTTACCACTTATGACGTCAGAGGGGCAATATATTATAATAAAGAAATATATATAAAGACAGCCAAATAACATTTCCCGGAAATACTGTGTTGCGCAGTGCGCCATTATAAGAGCGTTTGATTTTTGATTTCAAGAGAGAAGTGGGCCGATCCCGGATTTACTGCAATACCAGGCCGACCCGTGACGGAGGTGGAGCAAGCTCCGACCACTCCGCCGCCGTCCAAAAATAAGTTTAATATCTTGGGCCCCGATGGGACCCGTATCAGATATTAAGCTGATAAGAACAGATACTACACTTTGATCTTAGCCAAAAGGCCGAGAAGCGATAACCCGCTAGGAGCCGTCACTGTTTAACAAAGTAAAAAGAGAGAATTCGAGCATTTCAAATATTTCATAATTACGTCACCGAATGTTGGTCCTGGTGGGAGATGACAACGTTTGTAGCCATCGCGCGAACAAAGGAGAAGACGATATCTTGAATCCGTGAAATAGAGGTACACCGCCAGGCCCGGACTGGCACTTTTGGGGTCATCGGCTAGAGACAGTAGAGTGGGCCACTTTACCGGGCCGTATGGAAAAAAAATCTAAATGGTGGTTTATAGGACCATAAATAACGTATTAAGTGTACTAGATTCTACGTGAAACGTCAAACGCGTTTAAATGACCATTTAGGAAAAATTTATTATAAGCGAATAGAGCGTTCTATAAAAGTGGACCATAACCGGTCACTTTTCATACAGACTATAGAGCTGGTTCAGCAGGACTAACAACTTTTGTTATTCTTTGGTTTAAGAGAATTCGGCTTATGTCCTGTCTTTATATGAATATTTTAGAGACGTACCTTTTAGGAGTTGTAGGAGGCACCCTAGGTGTTGAAGTATGTTTGGGGTTAAGGATATTTTCATGATCTAAGTTTCATCTTAAACACGTGGATTTGGGACTAGTATTTTCTAGAATTTTGCTTATTTGCCATCATACATTTATTACAAAAATCATTTAAAATAAGAAAAAAGGCGCGGAAAGCAAAGCCGGAAATATGTGAAGCCTAGGCTAGCAACTACGCTACTAATAAAAATTGACTGCTCTCAATTTCTTACGGGTTTGCCAGATAAATATATTTCTCTAAGACGAAAAACCGGCCAAACCTTCACCTCCTCCGAACTCCAAAGGGGGAAAGCACACCACACCAATTTTATAGATTCGTAAACGCGCCTTCCCAATCGACCGCCATCACCTTACAGTCTACGGGGAGGGTGATGAAAAAACTGGTTTGGGGGGGGGGGGGGATGAAATTTCTGCGGTAAAGGGCTTGCTCGTTGGTTGTCTGTACGATAATATCGGCGCCCAGTAAACGTTTCTAAAAAGAGTGTATAGAACGTTCTATTGGAGCCGCATGCAGCCGGTGGCCCTCGGCGATCACCAACCTACCAGGACCTGGCTAGTCGCGGCTTGTCCACCGCTATCAATTACACTCTAGCGGCAACGGCCATATCACGCTGAATACACCGGTTCTCGTCTGATCACCGAAGTTAAGCAGCGTCGAGCGCGGTCAGTACTTGGGAGGGAGACCACCTGGGAACACCGCGTGCCGTTGGCTACTCATTTATTTTCGCGGGATGGGATTTGCGTCTTTTAACAGGAAAATACCTTCATCCTATCATTTTGACGCTGCTTTTTTATGCAATTAAAAGTTCGCCCAGACGATAATATTATTTCGGTCAACTCTTGGCCTTTTTTTAACAACTGGCAGCATCTTTCCGTGAATAAAATACATGTTAGTATCAAAATTGAACAAAATAAAATGGCGAGAAAATTGGTTTTCATTTTATTCTACTTAAGGCTTGTACTTAAAATAGTACTAACTTACTTACTTACTTACTTACTTACTTACTTACTTACTAACTAACTAACTAACTAACTAACTAACTAACTAACTAACTAACTAATTAACTAACTAACTAACTAACTAACTAATTAACTAACTAACTAACTAACTAACTAACTAACTAACGTTTATCTCTAAACAAAAACATTTCCGCGGTAAAATCCACTCTGAAATGGCCTTTTCTGGTTTTGGAATGAAGTCCAAAGTTAAAATTTTATTAACAAATTCTAATTGTGAAATATATTTTTTGTTCTAAATTTTAATCTTAAATGTAATTTAAATAGTTGAATCTAAAAAAGGACTTTTGGAAAATGTTTTATAGAAGGTTTTATCATGGGACAGCCGCATGGATTAGGGGAGTAACCCAAAAATACAAAATATCAAAACAAACCACGAAATTAAATAATAAAACGGAGACAGAGATATATTTTTTAAACAAAATAATATAGCTAACTTTTATCTATTAATTGTTTTAGGTGATGTAGTTTATGTAAAATATAAAAATGAACCTTGGCACAATATAAATTTAATGTCATGTTTTATTGATACTTAGAAAAAGTAACAAACATTTCAAAAGTCAGATCTTTGAGATCATTATTAAAAAAATATAACATTTTAAATCCGAACTCCTCTATAAATATTAAAATTATAAATTCCTAATCTACTTTAACAAAAGATATATCATATTAAGTTTAATACTATTAATGTTAGGAATAATCATGACTTTGAGATAAATAGAACAAAAATGTTTAATTCCAAATATAGTTAATTATAGAGCAATATATAATAAATGATTTTGTACTTACCAAAAATAAGCCTTGCCACTTTATATCTTGGTAATGTAGCTGCCGCGGGCGGCGGGCCCCCGGCGGCGACTCACTGTCCACGGAAGACGGGAAGAGAGAAAAAATGGAGAGGGGCTTATTTCGTGTTTTCTCTTTACGCGGAACATCTTGGCTGGAACCCAATGACCTAAAAATGAGGGGCGCGCTGTCTCTACCCACCATACCGAAACCCGCGAATTTACGTTATGAAAACCGGTTCCTTCAGCCAACCACTTAGAACATGCACGATTTACGAACCTTGGGTTACGAATAAAACCACAGGAATAACACAGAACAACCTCTTTTCGCGCCTTTATTTTACCCCTCTTACTTGCCTCCCGCTCGTCGGCCATTGCCTCTGCCCTAAACGGGGAGTCTAGCATCCACTCCTTGGGTATCCATAATGGAGGAGAGGACTGAAAGGGGGAAAACCAAGCATGGACGCGCCCAGGAAAATACCAAGGAGGATAGGAAGGGAGGCGAAGTAGGAGGGATGAACGCGGCAGCATCCTTGTAAGAAGCTTAGCGGCGGGAAAATTTCGGAAAAATGGCGGCTAGACGTAGCGTAGCTGCCGCAATCTTGCCGCCATTCATCCCTCCTACTTCGCCTCCCTTCCTATCCTCCGTGAAAATACCGCGAAAAAGAGTGTATAACTAGGTAAAAGAAAATTCAAAAACTGGAATCTTTCCGATTCTTCATTATTAACTATTCGACAATAAGGATTTTACCACTTATGACGTCAGAGGGGCAATATATTATAATAAAGAAATATATATAAAGACAGCCAAATAACATTTCCCGGAAATACTGTGTTGCGCAGTGCGCCATTATAAGAGCGTTTGATTTTTGATTTCAAGAGAGAAGTGGGCCGATCCCGGATTTACTGCAATACCAGGCCGACCCGTGGCGGAGGTGGAGCAAGCTCCGACCACTCCGCCGCCGTCCAAAAATAAGTTTAATATCTTGGGCCCCGATGGGACCCGTATCAGATATTAAGCTGATAAGATCAGATACTGAATTTGTTTATTAATTTTCAGTCAAAATACAAATTTCTAAAATGTTCGCGGTTAATTAAATTAAATTAGCGCGTACATTGCTAAAAATTGTTACATTTTTCGTTTTTTTCCTAGGTTTGGTTTTTTTCCAACGTCGAGGTAAGTATTAATTGTTTTTTTCTTTTTACATCACAAGGTGAGTATAATTATTTTTCTTAAAAATAAAAAATCTAATTGCTTTCAGGGTTAATAAAGTTAAAGCCCGATAAAAGTGTAAACAGAAGTAAATGAATAAAAATGAGTTCTGCATAATTTAAAATTAAATTTTGTCCTTACGAGATAAAAAGATTTAGTATGTTACGTATTGTGTATATACATCCTTCTCAGGTGTGTTTTTGGTGGCGGTGGCGAATGTCTTTTTCTCTTCGGCTTGTGTCTTTCCTTTCTTGGCGGCTTTGCCTGGAGAGTTGGGCATGTGTCGTTTTGTATATTTTTCCAGTTCTTGGTTGGCGAGCGTGAGAAACACCTGCTTCCGCCTGTCGTTCAATTCGTCTGTAGTCCTTAGGTATTCCATGAATTCTTTGAGTTCCTGCTGCGAGTAGTTCTTTATGTATTCTAGGTTTTTGGGACTGACATATAGGTCTCTGTTGTGGTCTTCGTTGATTTTCTCGGGTGCCTGGGGCGGGTCGACCATGTCCACTGCCTGGACGTGCTCTGACCTCTCTGTTGGTTCCATCTCCTGGCCTTCAGCGATTTTCCGCGTTTCGGCTTCCTTCCTAGCCTGTTTCACCTCGCATGAGGACACATTGTGTCCCTCCTTGTCGCAAAAGAAACATCTCTTTACGACTCCCTGGTAGTAGACCAGCGCTCTGCTGCGTCCGAAATAAAGAACATTTGGTATAGTTTTTTCTATTTTAATTTTAACCGATCTGTCGCCATTTTTTAGTCCTTTAAGTTGAGGGTATTCGTCGAGTCGGTGTGCTTTGATGGTGCCGTAATGTCGCATAGTGGTAAGTATGGAGTCCCATTGGATCCAAGAGGGTAGATTCTTGATGGTCACCCAGACGCCGTCGTCTTCGACGCTGGTAAGTCGGCAGGGTTGATTGTTGATTTCGAGGTCGTTGTAGGAGAGCGCTTGTTCCAAGAAGGCCAGGGTCGTAAATGTTATTAAAAATTTTTCTTTACCAACAGGTTGGAGAGTGTCAAGGCAGTCAGAGCCGAGTTTATCATTGAAGGTCCGAGCGACGTCCAGGAATCCGGCGTCGACTTCGAGCCGGGCTGTCCGCTTTTTCACCTCAGCAGCCATAAAGGCTGTGGAGAGGTCGTCAGGTGGAGGTAAGTCCCAAAAAGGAACAGCGTCAGGTACCAATGGCAGGAAACAGCCAAGTCAGGATACGGCGTGGGGACCCGGAACAGCGGCGACAGGTAAGTAGCAGCAGAACCAGGATCGGCAGTGGAATCAGGAACAGCAGAGGAACCGGAAACAGCAGCGGCAGCTTCAGAATCAGGAACAGGAACAGGAACGTCAGGATACTGGCAGGTAAGTCAGCATCGCAGGAACAGGCTGAGAAGCGTATACGTCGCTTAACGGCCTTTCGGCCAAGATTTCAGCGAAATAGCTGGAAACAGATACTACACTTTGATCTTAGCCAAAAGGCCGAGAAGCGATAACCCGCTAGGAGCCGTCACTGTTTAACAAAGTAAAAAGAGAGAATTCGAGCATTTCAAATATTTCATAATTACGTCACCGAATGTTGGTCCTGGTGGGAGATGACAACGTTTGTAGCCATCGCGCGAACAAAGGAGAAGACGATATCTTGAATCCGTGAAATAGAGGTACACCGCCAGGCCCGGACTGGCACTTTTGGGGTCATCGGCTAGAGACAGTAGAGTGGGCCACTTTACCGGGCCGTATGGAAAAAAAATCTAAATGGTGGTTTATAGGACCATAAATAACGTATTAAGTGTACTAGATTCTACGTGAAACGTCAAACGCGTTTAAATGACCATTTAGGAAAAATTTATTATAAGCGAATAGAGCGTTCTATAAAAGTGGACCATAACCGGTCACTTTTCATACAGACTATAGAGCTGGTTCAGCAGGACTAACAACTTTTGTTATTCTTTGGTTTAAGAGAATTCGGCTTATGTCCTGTCTTTATATGAATATTTTAGAGACGTACCTTTTAGGAGTTGTAGGAGGCACCCTAGGTGTTGAAGTATGTTTGGGGTTAAGGATATTTTCATGATCTAAGTTTCATCTTAAACACGTGGATTTGGGACTAGTATTTTCTAGAATTTTGCTTATTTGCCATCATACATTTATTACAAAAATCATTTAAAATAAGAAAAAAGGCGCGGAAAGCAAAGCCGGAAATATGTGAAGCCTAGGCTAGCAACTACGCTACTAATAAAAATTGACTGCTCTCAATTTCTTACGGGTTTGCCAGATAAATATATTTCTCTAAGACGAAAAACCGGCCAAACCTTCACCTCCTCCGAACTCCAAAGGGGGAAAGCACACCACACCAATTTTATAGATTCGTAAACGCGCCTTCCCAATCGACCGCCATCACCTTACAGTCTACGGGGAGGGTGATGAAAAAACTGGTTTGGGGGGGGGGGGGGATGAAATTTCTGCGGTAAAGGGCTTGCTCGTTGGTTGTCTGTACGATAATATCGGCGCCCAGTAAACGTTTCTAAAAAGAGTGTATAGAACGTTCTATTGGAGCCGCATGCAGCCGGTGGCCCTCGGCGATCACCAACCTACCAGGACCTGGCTAGTCGCGGCTTGTCCACCGCTATCAATTACACTCTAGCGGCAACGGCCATATCACGCTGAATACACCGGTTCTCGTCTGATCACCGAAGTTAAGCAGCGTCGAGCGCGGTCAGTACTTGGGAGGGAGACCACCTGGGAACACCGCGTGCCGTTGGCTACTCATTTATTTTCGCGGGATGGGATTTGCGTCTTTTAACAGGAAAATACCTTCATCCTATCATTTTGACGCTGCTTTTTTATGCAATTAAAAGTTCGCCCAGACGATAATATTATTTCGGTCAACTCTTGGCCTTTTTTTAACAACTGGCAGCATCTTTCCGTGAATAAAATACATGTTAGTATCAAAATTGAACAAAATAAAATGGCGAGAAAATTGGTTTTCATTTTATTCTACTTAAGGCTTGTACTTAAAATAGTACTAACTTACTTACTTACTTACTTACTTACTTACTTACTTACTAACTAACTAACTAACTAACTAACTAACTAACTAACTAACTAACTAATTAACTAACTAACTAACTAACTAACTAATTAACTAACTAACTAACTAACTAACTAACTAACTAACGTTTATCTCTAAACAAAAACATTTCCGCGGTAAAATCCACTCTGAAATGGCCTTTTCTGGTTTTGGAATGAAGTCCAAAGTTAAAATTTTATTAACAAATTCTAATTGTGAAATATATTTTTTGTTCTAAATTTTAATCTTAAATGTAATTTAAATAGTTGAATCTAAAAAAGGACTTTTGGAAAATGTTTTATAGAAGGTTTTATCATGGGACAGCCGCATGGATTAGGGGAGTAACCCAAAAATACAAAATATCAAAACAAACCACGAAATTAAATAATAAAACGGAGACAGAGATATATTTTTTAAACAAAATAATATAGCTAACTTTTATCTATTAATTGTTTTAGGTGATGTAGTTTATGTAAAATATAAAAATGAACCTTGGCACAATATAAATTTAATGTCATGTTTTATTGATACTTAGAAAAAGTAACAAACATTTCAAAAGTCAGATCTTTGAGATCATTATTAAAAAAATATAACATTTTAAATCCGAACTCCTCTATAAATATTAAAATTATAAATTCCTAATCTACTTTAACAAAAGATATATCATATTAAGTTTAATACTATTAATGTTAGGAATAATCATGACTTTGAGATAAATAGAACAAAAATGTTTAATTCCAAATATAGTTAATTATAGAGCAATATATAATAAATGATTTTGTACTTACCAAAAATAAGCCTTGCCACTTTATATCTTGGTAATGTAGCTGCCGCGGGCGGCGGGCCCCCGGCGGCGACTCACTGTCCACGGAAGACGGGAAGAGAGAAAAAATGGAGAGGGGCTTATTTCGTGTTTTCTCTTTACGCGGAACATCTTGGCTGGAACCCAATGACCTAAAAATGAGGGGCGCGCTGTCTCTACCCACCATACCGAAACCCGCGAATTTACGTTATGAAAACCGGTTCCTTCAGCCAACCACTTAGAACATGCACGATTTACGAACCTTGGGTTACGAATAAAACCACAGGAATAACACAGAACAACCTCTTTTCGCGCCTTTATTTTACCCCTCTTACTTGCCTCCCGCTCGTCGGCCATTGCCTCTGCCCTAAACGGGGAGTCTAGCATCCACTCCTTGGGTATCCATAATGGAGGAGAGGACTGAAAGGGGGAAAACCAAGCATGGACGCGCCCAGGAAAATACCAAGGAGGATAGGAAGGGAGGCGAAGTAGGAGGGATGAACGCGGCAGCATCCTTGTAAGAAGCTTAGCGGCGGGAAAATTTCGGAAAAATGGCGGCTAGACGTAGCGTAGCTGCCGCAATCTTGCCGCCATTCATCCCTCCTACTTCGCCTCCCTTCCTATCCTCCGTGAAAATACCGCGAAAAAGAGTGTATAACTAGGTAAAAGAAAATTCAAAAACTGGAATCTTTCCGATTCTTCATTATTAACTATTCGACAATAAGGATTTTACCACTTATGACGTCAGAGGGGCAATATATTATAATAAAGAAATATATATAAAGACAGCCAAATAACATTTCCCGGAAATACTGTGTTGCGCAGTGCGCCATTATAAGAGCGTTTGATTTTTGATTTCAAGAGAGAAGTGGGCCGATCCCGGATTTACTGCAATACCAGGCCGACCCGTGGCGGAGGTGGAGCAAGCTCCGACCACTCCGCCGCCGTCCAAAAATAAGTTTAATATCTTGGGCCCCGATGGGACCCGTATCAGATATTAAGCTGATAAGAACAGATACTGAATTTGTTTATTTGAAATTCTGGTCAAAAGTTACAAATGTTCGCGGTTATTATTATAATTTAAATTATCGCGAACACTGTATTAGCATAGTACACTTTCGTAAATATTAACGAGGGTTAAAAGACTGGCGTTCAGATTGTTAACATTTTTCTAGGTACAAACGTTTGAAAGTATTAAAATCTTTGTTATATTTACAGGTTCGAATTTTGGCAATACTTGGGCGAGGTAAGTATCATTTACTTTTGGTTGTAAATTTGAGCTTATTAATTTTCTAATATTATTTTTGTCCCCCCTTTTTTTCAGGTTTTATCTATATCGAGGTGAGTATAGCAGGTAAGTATTTAAAATAACAGAACTATTAGATCTTTTTTCTACAAAATTTTAAAATTAAAAAATTAAAAAAAATTTAAGATGTTAGAGAAACCTTAAAATTAAATCACAAAAGGTGATTCCAGAGAAAACGAATTCAAATTTAAAAGTGTCAATTAAAATATACCAAGAATATATTTACAACACACACCATTGTCCTATTTTTTCCCTTTCTTAGGATCTCTTGCATCTAAGGGACTTTGACTCCGTTTGAAACGTTTATGGAGTGCACCCTCAGCACACTTAAGACAGTTATCCCGCCATTCCGTGATACGCTTATCCGTGGATTTTAGTGCCTTGGCACGCCGACAGAAATCTTCAATTTCGGGCCTCGACAATTTAGCCCAATTCCAATCGCGTTCATAAATCTCGGGTTCCTTGGTTAATTCTGGCACAGATGGAGCTTGGTGACCTGGTGATTTCAGGGCGTCGGCGTAACCCTTGGGGTTTTTTCCGGATGTTCCAGGAGACGCTTCTGGTGACGACAAGTACCAGCCGTCGTCTCCCTCTTTGAGTTGGTTGGCTTCTACTACCGTATCTTCCATCTCGGCAAGATTTTCCCCAACGCTACCCTCAGCGCCTGCTAATGGTGGTGGAGGGGTCGAGCTCCCGGAGCTCTCGGGTTCCTTGTTTGCCGGAATCTGGTCTTGAGTGTCGCTTCTCTGTGGAGTCTTCAGCGCCTTGTTTTTCTTCTTAGGGCAATCCCGAACCTGATGACTGTCTTTACGGCAGTAAAAGCACATTCGCTGGATGCCACGGTAAGTAATCTGCACATGATGGCCACTAATGGTCATCAGGTTCGGGATTGTTGTCTTCATACGGACCTCAAGGCGGCGGGTACCATTTTTGAGGTCTTTCAGAGGGCCTTCCTGATAGGTCTCCCAGGACTCGGAGAGGACATCGCAATAGGAACGTAGAGCAGTCTTGATGAAGCATAGCTCCCACCAAACCGGGGCATCTTTAAGCGTGATGTATGACACCGGATCAGCAACACCCTGAATGTCAACTTGTTTATCCCCGACCATAAGGCCGGCTTCTATGGCCTTCTGATAGCAGGAGGTATCTTTAAACGTCACCTGTGCTATTTCTTTCCCCACAGGCTGAAACACAGTGATTCCATTCGCACCAACAAGCTCGAAGAGAACTGGAACAAGGTCATCAATGGCAACGCCTGCGTACTTGATCCGAGCTGTTACTTTTTTCATAGGTAATGCTGGAGGTGATGACAATGTCGACTGGGCAGGAGCCATGTCGACGTTAGTGGCGACCGCCGAAGCGGAGACCGGAACTCAGGAACCGCTGGATGGAGGCAAACGGCAACTGGAACACAGGAAAAGCAGCAGGATCTGGAACTGGGCTGAAGACAGGAACGGCAGTGTCTGGCGATTCAGCGTAGGAGAGCAGGCAAACTCGCCTAAAAGGCGTAAAACACTTCTCGCCCCCCGACTAAGATCTCGGTATAGAACTGATATTGGAAACAGATACTACACTTTGATCTTAGCCAAAAGGCCGAGAAGCGATAACCCGCTAGGAGCCGTCACTGTTTAACAAAGTAAAAAGAGAGAATTCGAGCATTTCAAATATTTCATAATTACGTCACCGAATGTTGGTCCTGGTGGGAGATGACAACGTTTGTAGCCATCGCGCGAACAAAGGAGAAGACGATATCTTGAATCCGTGAAATAGAGGTACACCGCCAGGCCCGGACTGGCACTTTTGGGGTCATCGGCTAGAGACAGTAGAGTGGGCCACTTTACCGGGCCGTATGGAAAAAAAATCTAAATGGTGGTTTATAGGACCATAAATAACGTATTAAGTGTACTAGATTCTACGTGAAACGTCAAACGCGTTTAAATGACCATTTAGGAAAAATTTATTATAAGCGAATAGAGCGTTCTATAAAAGTGGACCATAACCGGTCACTTTTCATACAGACTATAGAGCTGGTTCAGCAGGACTAACAACTTTTGTTATTCTTTGGTTTAAGAGAATTCGGCTTATGTCCTGTCTTTATATGAATATTTTAGAGACGTACCTTTTAGGAGTTGTAGGAGGCACCCTAGGTGTTGAAGTATGTTTGGGGTTAAGGATATTTTCATGATCTAAGTTTCATCTTAAACACGTGGATTTGGGACTAGTATTTTCTAGAATTTTGCTTATTTGCCATCATACATTTATTACAAAAATCATTTAAAATAAG
Source organism: Leiobunum rupestre (assembly GCF_980474605.1). NCBI lineage: Eukaryota > Metazoa > Arthropoda > Arachnida > Opiliones > Sclerosomatidae > Leiobunum > Leiobunum rupestre. The sequence goes on from NC_143389.1 coordinate 3,811,257, forward strand.
AAAAAAGGCGCGGAAAGCAAAGCCGGAAATATGTGAAGCCTAGGCTAGCAACTACGCTACTAATAAAAATTGACTGCTCTCAATTTCTTACGGGTTTGCCAGATAAATATATTTCTCTAAGACGAAAAACCGGCCAAACCTTCACCTCCTCCGAACTCCAAAGGGGGAAAGCACACCACACCAATTTTATAGATTCGTAAACGCGCCTTCCCAATCGACCGCCATCACCTTACAGTCTACGGGGAGGGTGATGAAAAAACTGGTTTGGGGGGGGGGGGGGGGATGAAATTTCTGCGGTAAAGGGCTTGCTCGTTGGTTGTCTGTACGATAATATCGGCGCCCAGTAAACGTTTCTAAAAAGAGTGTATAGAACGTTCTATTGGAGCCGCATGCAGCCGGTGGCCCTCGGCGATCACCAACCTACCAGGACCTGGCTAGTCGCGGCTTGTCCACCGCTATCAATTACACTCTAGCGGCAACGGCCATATCACGCTGAATACACCGGTTCTCGTCTGATCACCGAAGTTAAGCAGCGTCGAGCGCGGTCAGTACTTGGGAGGGAGACCACCTGGGAACACCGCGTGCCGTTGGCTACTCATTTATTTTCGCGGGATGGGATTTGCGTCTTTTAACAGGAAAATACCTTCATCCTATCATTTTGACGCTGCTTTTTTATGCAATTAAAAGTTCGCCCAGACGATAATATTATTTCGGTCAACTCTTGGCCTTTTTTTAACAACTGGCAGCATCTTTCCGTGAATAAAATACATGTTAGTATCAAAATTGAACAAAATAAAATGGCGAGAAAATTGGTTTTCATTTTATTCTACTTAAGGCTTGTACTTAAAATAGTACTAACTTACTTACTTACTTACTTACTTACTTACTTACTTACTAACTAACTAACTAACTAACTAACTAACTAACTAACTAACTAACTAATTAACTAACTAACTAACTAACTAACTAATTAACTAACTAACTAACTAACTAACTAACTAACTAACGTTTATCTCTAAACAAAAACATTTCCGCGGTAAAATCCACTCTGAAATGGCCTTTTCTGGTTTTGGAATGAAGTCCAAAGTTAAAATTTTATTAACAAATTCTAATTGTGAAATATATTTTTTGTTCTAAATTTTAATCTTAAATGTAATTTAAATAGTTGAATCTAAAAAAGGACTTTTGGAAAATGTTTTATAGAAGGTTTTATCATGGGACAGCCGCATGGATTAGGGGAGTAACCCAAAAATACAAAATATCAAAACAAACCACGAAATTAAATAATAAAACGGAGACAGAGATATATTTTTTAAACAAAATAATATAGCTAACTTTTATCTATTAATTGTTTTAGGTGATGTAGTTTATGTAAAATATAAAAATGAACCTTGGCACAATATAAATTTAATGTCATGTTTTATTGATACTTAGAAAAAGTAACAAACATTTCAAAAGTCAGATCTTTGAGATCATTATTAAAAAAATATAACATTTTAAATCCGAACTCCTCTATAAATATTAAAATTATAAATTCCTAATCTACTTTAACAAAAGATATATCATATTAAGTTTAATACTATTAATGTTAGGAATAATCATGACTTTGAGATAAATAGAACAAAAATGTTTAATTCCAAATATAGTTAATTATAGAGCAATATATAATAAATGATTTTGTACTTACCAAAAATAAGCCTTGCCACTTTATATCTTGGTAATGTAGCTGCCGCGGGCGGCGGGCCCCCGGCGGCGACTCACTGTCCACGGAAGACGGGAAGAGAGAAAAAATGGAGAGGGGCTTATTTCGTGTTTTCTCTTTACGCGGAACATCTTGGCTGGAACCCAATGACCTAAAAATGAGGGGCGCGCTGTCTCTACCCACCATACCGAAACCCGCGAATTTACGTTATGAAAACCGGTTCCTTCAGCCAACCACTTAGAACATGCACGATTTACGAACCTTGGGTTACGAATAAAACCACAGGAATAACACAGAACAACCTCTTTTCGCGCCTTTATTTTACCCCTCTTACTTGCCTCCCGCTCGTCGGCCATTGCCTCTGCCCTAAACGGGGAGTCTAGCATCCACTCCTTGGGTATCCATAATGGAGGAGAGGACTGAAAGGGGGAAAACCAAGCATGGACGCGCCCAGGAAAATACCAAGGAGGATAGGAAGGGAGGCGAAGTAGGAGGGATGAACGCGGCAGCATCCTTGTAAGAAGCTTAGCGGCGGGAAAATTTCGGAAAAATGGCGGCTAGACGTAGCGTAGCTGCCGCAATCTTGCCGCCATTCATCCCTCCTACTTCGCCTCCCTTCCTATCCTCCGTGAAAATACCGCGAAAAAGAGTGTATAACTAGGTAAAAGAAAATTCAAAAACTGGAATCTTTCCGATTCTTCATTATTAACTATTCGACAATAAGGATTTTACCACTTATGACGTCAGAGGGGCAATATATTATAATAAAGAAATATATATAAAGACAGCCAAATAACATTTCCCGGAAATACTGTGTTGCGCAGTGCGCCATTATAAGAGCGTTTGATTTTTGATTTCAAGAGAGAAGTGGGCCGATCCCGGATTTACTGCAATACCAGGCCGACCCGTGGCGGAGGTGGAGCAAGCTCCGACCACTCCGCCGCCGTCCAAAAATAAGTTTAATATCTTGGGCCCCGATGGGACCCGTATCAGATATTAAGCTGATAAGAACAGATACTACACTTTGATCTTAGCCAAAAGGCCGAGAAGCGATAACCCGCTAGGAGCCGTCACTGTTTAACAAAGTAAAAAGAGAGAATTCGAGCATTTCAAATATTTCATAATTACGTCACCGAATGTTGGTCCTGGTGGGAGATGACAACGTTTGTAGCCATCGCGCGAACAAAGGAGAAGACGATATCTTGAATCCGTGAAATAGAGGTACACCGCCAGGCCCGGACTGGCACTTTTGGGGTCATCGGCTAGAGACAGTAGAGTGGGCCACTTTACCGGGCCGTATGGAAAAAAAATCTAAATGGTGGTTTATAGGACCATAAATAACGTATTAAGTGTACTAGATTCTACGTGAAACGTCAAACGCGTTTAAATGACCATTTAGGAAAAATTTATTATAAGCGAATAGAGCGTTCTATAAAAGTGGACCATAACCGGTCACTTTTCATACAGACTATAGAGCTGGTTCAGCAGGACTAACAACTTTTGTTATTCTTTGGTTTAAGAGAATTCGGCTTATGTCCTGTCTTTATATGAATATTTTAGAGACGTACCTTTTAGGAGTTGTAGGAGGCACCCTAGGTGTTGAAGTATGTTTGGGGTTAAGGATATTTTCATGATCTAAGTTTCATCTTAAACACGTGGATTTGGGACTAGTATTTTCTAGAATTTTGCTTATTTGCCATCATACATTTATTACAAAAATCATTTAAAATAAGAAAAAAGGCGCGGAAAGCAAAGCCGGAAATATGTGAAGCCTAGGCTAGCAACTACGCTACTAATAAAAATTGACTGCTCTCAATTTCTTACGGGTTTGCCAGATAAATATATTTCTCTAAGACGAAAAACCGGCCAAACCTTCACCTCCTCCGAACTCCAAAGGGGGAAAGCACACCACACCAATTTTATAGATTCGTAAACGCGCCTTCCCAATCGACCGCCATCACCTTACAGTCTACGGGGAGGGTGATGAAAAAACTGGTTTGGGGGGGGGGGGGATGAAATTTCTGCGGTAAAGGGCTTGCTCGTTGGTTGTCTGTACGATAATATCGGCGCCCAGTAAACGTTTCTAAAAAGAGTGTATAGAACGTTCTATTGGAGCCGCATGCAGCCGGTGGCCCTCGGCGATCACCAACCTACCAGGACCTGGCTAGTCGCGGCTTGTCCACCGCTATCAATTACACTCTAGCGGCAACGGCCATATCACGCTGAATACACCGGTTCTCGTCTGATCACCGAAGTTAAGCAGCGTCGAGCGCGGTCAGTACTTGGGAGGGAGACCACCTGGGAACACCGCGTGCCGTTGGCTACTCATTTATTTTCGCGGGATGGGATTTGCGTCTTTTAACAGGAAAATACCTTCATCCTATCATTTTGACGCTGCTTTTTTATGCAATTAAAAGTTCGCCCAGACGATAATATTATTTCGGTCAACTCTTGGCCTTTTTTTAACAACTGGCAGCATCTTTCCGTGAATAAAATACATGTTAGTATCAAAATTGAACAAAATAAAATGGCGAGAAAATTGGTTTTCATTTTATTCTACTTAAGGCTTGTACTTAAAATAGTACTAACTTACTTACTTACTTACTTACTTACTTACTTACTTACTAACTAACTAACTAACTAACTAACTAACTAACTAACTAACTAATTAACTAACTAACTAACTAACTAACTAATTAACTAACTAACTAACTAACTAACTAACTAACTAACGTTTATCTCTAAACAAAAACATTTCCGCGGTAAAATCCACTCTGAAATGGCCTTTTCTGGTTTTGGAATGAAGTCCAAAGTTAAAATTTTATTAACAAATTCTAATTGTGAAATATATTTTTTGTTCTAAATTTTAATCTTAAATGTAATTTAAATAGTTGAATCTAAAAAAGGACTTTTGGAAAATGTTTTATAGAAGGTTTTATCATGGGACAGCCGCATGGATTAGGGGAGTAACCCAAAAATACAAAATATCAAAACAAACCACGAAATTAAATAATAAAACGGAGACAGAGATATATTTTTTAAACAAAATAATATAGCTAACTTTTATCTATTAATTGTTTTAGGTGATGTAGTTTATGTAAAATATAAAAATGAACCTTGGCACAATATAAATTTAATGTCATGTTTTATTGATACTTAGAAAAAGTAACAAACATTTCAAAAGTCAGATCTTTGAGATCATTATTAAAAAAATATAACATTTTAAATCCGAACTCCTCTATAAATATTAAAATTATAAATTCCTAATCTACTTTAACAAAAGATATATCATATTAAGTTTAATACTATTAATGTTAGGAATAATCATGACTTTGAGATAAATAGAACAAAAATGTTTAATTCCAAATATAGTTAATTATAGAGCAATATATAATAAATGATTTTGTACTTACCAAAAATAAGCCTTGCCACTTTATATCTTGGTAATGTAGCTGCCGCGGGCGGCGGGCCCCCGGCGGCGACTCACTGTCCACGGAAGACGGGAAGAGAGAAAAAATGGAGAGGGGCTTATTTCGTGTTTTCTCTTTACGCGGAACATCTTGGCTGGAACCCAATGACCTAAAAATGAGGGGCGCGCTGTCTCTACCCACCATACCGAAACCCGCGAATTTACGTTATGAAAACCGGTTCCTTCAGCCAACCACTTAGAACATGCACGATTTACGAACCTTGGGTTACGAATAAAACCACAGGAATAACACAGAACAACCTCTTTTCGCGCCTTTATTTTACCCCTCTTACTTGCCTCCCGCTCGTCGGCCATTGCCTCTGCCCTAAACGGGGAGTCTAGCATCCACTCCTTGGGTATCCATAATGGAGGAGAGGACTGAAAGGGGGAAAACCAAGCATGGACGCGCCCAGGAAAATACCAAGGAGGATAGGAAGGGAGGCGAAGTAGGAGGGATGAACGCGGCAGCATCCTTGTAAGAAGCTTAGCGGCGGGAAAATTTCGGAAAAATGGCGGCTAGACGTAGCGTAGCTGCCGCAATCTTGCCGCCATTCATCCCTCCTACTTCGCCTCCCTTCCTATCCTCCGTGAAAATACCGCGAAAAAGAGTGTATAACTAGGTAAAAGAAAATTCAAAAACTGGAATCTTTCCGATTCTTCATTATTAACTATTCGACAATAAGGATTTTACCACTTATGACGTCAGAGGGGCAATATATTATAATAAAGAAATATATATAAAGACAGCCAAATAACATTTCCCGGAAATACTGTGTTGCGCAGTGCGCCATTATAAGAGCGTTTGATTTTTGATTTCAAGAGAGAAGTGGGCCGATCCCGGATTTACTGCAATACCAGGCCGACCCGTGGCGGAGGTGGAGCAAGCTCCGACCACTCCGCCGCCGTCCAAAAATAAGTTTAATATCTTGGGCCCCGATGGGACCCGTATCAGATATTAAGCTGATAAGAACAGATACTGAATTTGTTTATTTAAAATTCTGGTCAAGGTTACAAATGTCCGCGGTTATTAAAAAAATTAAATTATCGCGAACATTGTATTGGTCAAAACAATATTTCATATCATAAAAGGAGTCATAACATTTTTAAATATATTTACAGGTTCTTATGTGTTTTACGTCAAGGTAAGTATTTTTAACTTTTCATATTACTTTTAGGAAAAATAATTTTAGAACTAATTTTTTTTTTTCTTTTTTCAGGGTTAACAGAAATCAAGGTAAGTATTTTACGTAAAATTTCATTAGTGTACATTTTTTAGTAAACGCTTAAACATTTAAAAATAAACTTAAATTTAAACTTTTAAAAACTAATCACAATAAATGATTTTTTATAGTTCCAACTTTCCCGTTTTAACGGTGACAATTAAAACATAAAACACAATAAATATTTAAAAAATATAGAAATATCAGAAGTATATTTACAAAAGTGCACCACTGTCCTATTTCTTCCCCTTCTTAGGGTCTTTTTCAATTGGAGGGCTCTGACGACGTTTGAATCGGCGCTGGAGTGCTTCTTGTGCCTTTGCCAGTGCGTCATCCCGCCAGGATAGGACATGGGGCTTGGTTGAGGTCAATACTTTGGCCTGCCGACAAAAGTCCTCAATTTCATTCTTGGGTAGGTGATCCCATGCCCAATTTCGTTCAAAAATTTCCACTTTTCTTTCAGGTTCCTCTGGTGTTGGAGGATCGGATTTCGGCGAGTCTTGGACTTGCCTCTGGGGTGACTTGACCGCATCTGCGTAGCCTGTGACTTTGGCGGGGGATTCAGGTTTCCCTGGGGAAGACTCTGGTGTTGCCAACGACCAACCCTCTTTTGAGCCCTGGAAGTCTCGTGAAGGTCCTGTTTCGTCCATTATGTCGTCGTGGGTGCTTACGTCTGCGGCATCCCCAACCGGAATCGGCGTTCCATTCCTTACTGTTTCTGGTTCTTCATATGACGGGTTCTGGTCAGCGACAGTTTCTGGATTTGGTCGAGCCTTCTTGTTCTTTTTCGGGCAATCCCGAACCTGATGACTGTCTTTACGGCAGTAAAAACACATTCTCTGTATTCCACGGTATGTAATTTGGATACGATGACCGCTTATGGTCATCAGGTTCGGGATTGTGCTCTTCATTCGGACCTCAAGGCGACGAGTACCATTCTTCAAATCTTTAAACGGGCCTTCTTGATAGGTTTCCCAGGACTCGGAGATAACCTCGCAGTATGCGCGAAGAGCAGCTTTTATGAACGATAGTTCCCACCAGCTCGGAGCATCTCGTAACGTGATGTAAGATACCGGATCGGAAATCCCAATTACATCAACTTGTCTGTTTCCGACCATAAGGCCGGCTTCTATGGCCTTCTGGAAACAAGTAGCGTCTTTGAAGGTGACCTGTGCTGCGTCCTTTCCCACAGGCTGGAACACAGTGATTCCATGCGAACCAACGAGCTCGAAGAGAGCTGTAGCAAGGGCGTCGATGGTCACGCCTTCAAACTTGATCCTAGCTGTTGCTTTTTTCATTGCAGCAGCTGGTGGGGAGGACATCGTTGACTGGGCAGGAGCCATGACAACGTTGGTGGCGACCGCCGAGGCGGAGACCGGACCTCAGGAACCGCTGGATGGAGGCAGACGGCAACTGGAACACTGGAACAACAGCTGGAACACGGACTGGGCTGGAAGCAGGAACGGCAGCAAATTTCGAGGCAGCGTGGTAAACCAAACGAGCAGGATCACTCGCCTTTAAGGCGTAAAACACTCCTCGCCCCCCGACTAAGATCTCGGTATAGCACTATTGAAAACAGATACTACACTTTGATCTTAGCCAAAAGGCCGAGAAGCGATAACCCGCTAGGAGCCGTCACTGTTTAACAAAGTAAAAAGAGAGAATTCGAGCATTTCAAATATTTCATAATTACGTCACCGAATGTTGGTCCTGGTGGGAGATGACAACGTTTGTAGCCATCGCGCGAACAAAGGAGAAGACGATATCTTGAATCCGTGAAATAGAGGTACACCGCCAGGCCCGGACTGGCACTTTTGGGGTCATCGGCTAGAGACAGTAGAGTGGGCCACTTTACCGGGCCGTATGGAAAAAAAATCTAAATGGTGGTTTATAGGACCATAAATAACGTATTAAGTGTACTAGATTCTACGTGAAACGTCAAACGCGTTTAAATGACCATTTAGGAAAAATTTATTATAAGCGAATAGAGCGTTCTATAAAAGTGGACCATAACCGGTCACTTTTCATACAGACTATAGAGCTGGTTCAGCAGGACTAACAACTTTTGTTATTCTTTGGTTTAAGAGAATTCGGCTTATGTCCTGTCTTTATATGAATATTTTAGAGACGTACCTTTTAGGAGTTGTAGGAGGCACCCTAGGTGTTGAAGTATGTTTGGGGTTAAGGATATTTTCATGATCTAAGTTTCATCTTAAACACGTGGATTTGGGACTAGTATTTTCTAGAATTTTGCTTATTTGCCATCATACATTTATTACAAAAATCATTTAAAATAAGAAAAAAGGCGCGGAAAGCAAAGCCGGAAATATGTGAAGCCTAGGCTAGCAACTACGCTACTAATAAAAATTGACTGCTCTCAATTTCTTACGGGTTTGCCAGATAAATATATTTCTCTAAGACGAAAAACCGGCCAAACCTTCACCTCCTCCGAACTCCAAAGGGGGAAAGCACACCACACCAATTTTATAGATTCGTAAACGCGCCTTCCCAATCGACCGCCATCACCTTACAGTCTACGGGGAGGGTGATGAAAAAACTGGTTTGGGGGGGGGGGGGGGATGAAATTTCTGCGGTAAAGGGCTTGCTCGTTGGTTGTCTGTACGATAATATCGGCGCCCAGTAAACGTTTCTAAAAAGAGTGTATAGAACGTTCTATTGGAGCCGCATGCAGCCGGTGGCCCTCGGCGATCACCAACCTACCAGGACCTGGCTAGTCGCGGCTTGTCCACCGCTATCAATTACACTCTAGCGGCAACGGCCATATCACGCTGAATACACCGGTTCTCGTCTGATCACCGAAGTTAAGCAGCGTCGAGCGCGGTCAGTACTTGGGAGGGAGACCACCTGGGAACACCGCGTGCCGTTGGCTACTCATTTATTTTCGCGGGATGGGATTTGCGTCTTTTAACAGGAAAATACCTTCATCCTATCATTTTGACGCTGCTTTTTTATGCAATTAAAAGTTCGCCCAGACGATAATATTATTTCGGTCAACTCTTGGCCTTTTTTTAACAACTGGCAGCATCTTTCCGTGAATAAAATACATGTTAGTATCAAAATTGAACAAAATAAAATGGCGAGAAAATTGGTTTTCATTTTATTCTACTTAAGGCTTGTACTTAAAATAGTACTAACTTACTTACTTACTTACTTACTTACTTACTTACTTACTAACTAACTAACTAACTAACTAACTAACTAACTAACTAACTAACTAATTAACTAACTAACTAACTAACTAACTAATTAACTAACTAACTAACTAACTAACTAACTAACTAACGTTTATCTCTAAACAAAAACATTTCCGCGGTAAAATCCACTCTGAAATGGCCTTTTCTGGTTTTGGAATGAAGTCCAAAGTTAAAATTTTATTAACAAATTCTAATTGTGAAATATATTTTTTGTTCTAAATTTTAATCTTAAATGTAATTTAAATAGTTGAATCTAAAAAAGGACTTTTGGAAAATGTTTTATAGAAGGTTTTATCATGGGACAGCCGCATGGATTAGGGGAGTAACCCAAAAATACAAAATATCAAAACAAACCACGAAATTAAATAATAAAACGGAGACAGAGATATATTTTTTAAACAAAATAATATAGCTAACTTTTATCTATTAATTGTTTTAGGTGATGTAGTTTATGTAAAATATAAAAATGAACCTTGGCACAATATAAATTTAATGTCATGTTTTATTGATACTTAGAAAAAGTAACAAACATTTCAAAAGTCAGATCTTTGAGATCATTATTAAAAAAATATAACATTTTAAATCCGAACTCCTCTATAAATATTAAAATTATAAATTCCTAATCTACTTTAACAAAAGATATATCATATTAAGTTTAATACTATTAATGTTAGGAATAATCATGACTTTGAGATAAATAGAACAAAAATGTTTAATTCCAAATATAGTTAATTATAGAGCAATATATAATAAATGATTTTGTACTTACCAAAAATAAGCCTTGCCACTTTATATCTTGGTAATGTAGCTGCCGCGGGCGGCGGGCCCCCGGCGGCGACTCACTGTCCACGGAAGACGGGAAGAGAGAAAAAATGGAGAGGGGCTTATTTCGTGTTTTCTCTTTACGCGGAACATCTTGGCTGGAACCCAATGACCTAAAAATGAGGGGCGCGCTGTCTCTACCCACCATACCGAAACCCGCGAATTTACGTTATGAAAACCGGTTCCTTCAGCCAACCACTTAGAACATGCACGATTTACGAACCTTGGGTTACGAATAAAACCACAGGAATAACACAGAACAACCTCTTTTCGCGCCTTTATTTTACCCCTCTTACTTGCCTCCCGCTCGTCGGCCATTGCCTCTGCCCTAAACGGGGAGTCTAGCATCCACTCCTTGGGTATCCATAATGGAGGAGAGGACTGAAAGGGGGAAAACCAAGCATGGACGCGCCCAGGAAAATACCAAGGAGGATAGGAAGGGAGGCGAAGTAGGAGGGATGAACGCGGCAGCATCCTTGTAAGAAGCTTAGCGGCGGGAAAATTTCGGAAAAATGGCGGCTAGACGTAGCGTAGCTGCCGCAATCTTGCCGCCATTCATCCCTCCTACTTCGCCTCCCTTCCTATCCTCCGTGAAAATACCGCGAAAAAGAGTGTATAACTAGGTAAAAGAAAATTCAAAAACTGGAATCTTTCCGATTCTTCATTATTAACTATTCGACAATAAGGATTTTACCACTTATGACGTCAGAGGGGCAATATATTATAATAAAGAAATATATATAAAGACAGCCAAATAACATTTCCCGGAAATACTGTGTTGCGCAGTGCGCCATTATAAGAGCGTTTGATTTTTGATTTCAAGAGAGAAGTGGGCCGATCCCGGATTTACTGCAATACCAGGCCGACCCGTGGCGGAGGTGGAGCAAGCTCCGACCACTCCGCCGCCGTCCAAAAATAAGTTTAATATCTTGGGCCCCGATGGGACCCGTATCAGATATTAAGCTGATAAGAACAGATACTGAATTTGTTTATTTAAAATTCTGGTCAAGGTTACAAATGTCCGCGGTTATTAAAAAAATTAAATTATCGCGAACATTGTATTGGTCAAAACAATATTTCATATCATAAAAGGAGTCATAACATTTTTAAATATATTTACAGGTTCTTATGTGTTTTACGTCAAGGTAAGTATTTTTAACTTTTCATATTACTTTTAGGAAAAATAATTTTAGAACTAATTTTTTTTTTTCTTTTTTCAGGGTTAACAGAAATCAAGGTAAGTATTTTACGTAAAATTTCATTAGTGTACATTTTTTAGTAAACGCTTAAACATTTAAAAATAAACTTAAATTTAAACTTTTAAAAACTAATCACAATAAATGATTTTTTATAGTTCCAACTTTCCCGTTTTAACGGTGACAATTAAAACATAAAACACAATAAATATTTAAAAAATATAGAAATATCAGAAGTATATTTACAAAAGTGCACCACTGTCCTATTTCTTCCCCTTCTTAGGGTCTTTTTCAATTGGAGGGCTCTGACGACGTTTGAATCGGCGCTGGAGTGCTTCTTGTGCCTTTGCCAGTGCGTCATCCCGCCAGGATAGGACATGGGGCTTGGTTGAGGTCAATACTTTGGCCTGCCGACAAAAGTCCTCAATTTCATTCTTGGGTAGGTGATCCCATGCCCAATTTCGTTCAAAAATTTCCACTTTTCTTTCAGGTTCCTCTGGTGTTGGAGGATCGGATTTCGGCGAGTCTTGGACTTGCCTCTGGGGTGACTTGACCGCATCTGCGTAGCCTGTGACTTTGGCGGGGGATTCAGGTTTCCCTGGGGAAGACTCTGGTGTTGCCAACGACCAACCCTCTTTTGAGCCCTGGAAGTCTCGTGAAGGTCCTGTTTCGTCCATTATGTCGTCGTGGGTGCTTACGTCTGCGGCATCCCCAACCGGAATCGGCGTTCCATTCCTTACTGTTTCTGGTTCTTCATATGACGGGTTCTGGTCAGCGACAGTTTCTGGATTTGGTCGAGCCTTCTTGTTCTTTTTCGGGCAATCCCGAACCTGATGACTGTCTTTACGGCAGTAAAAACACATTCTCTGTATTCCACGGTATGTAATTTGGATACGATGACCGCTTATGGTCATCAGGTTCGGGATTGTGCTCTTCATTCGGACCTCAAGGCGACGAGTACCATTCTTCAAATCTTTAAACGGGCCTTCTTGATAGGTTTCCCAGGACTCGGAGATAACCTCGCAGTATGCGCGAAGAGCAGCTTTTATGAACGATAGTTCCCACCAGCTCGGAGCATCTCGTAACGTGATGTAAGATACCGGATCGGAAATCCCAATTACATCAACTTGTCTGTTTCCGACCATAAGGCCGGCTTCTATGGCCTTCTGGAAACAAGTAGCGTCTTTGAAGGTGACCTGTGCTGCGTCCTTTCCCACAGGCTGGAACACAGTGATTCCATGCGAACCAACGAGCTCGAAGAGAGCTGTAGCAAGGGCGTCGATGGTCACGCCTTCAAACTTGATCCTAGCTGTTGCTTTTTTCATTGCAGCAGCTGGTGGGGAGGACATCGTTGACTGGGCAGGAGCCATGACAACGTTGGTGGCGACCGCCGAGGCGGAGACCGGACCTCAGGAACCGCTGGATGGAGGCAGACGGCAACTGGAACACTGGAACAACAGCTGGAACACGGACTGGGCTGGAAGCAGGAACGGCAGCAAATTTCGAGGCAGCGTGGTAAACCAAACGAGCAGGATCACTCGCCTTTAAGGCGTAAAACACTCCTCGCCCCCCGACTAAGATCTCGGTATAGCACTATTGAAAACAGATACTACACTTTGATCTTAGCCAAAAGGCCGAGAAGCGATAACCCGCTAGGAGCCGTCACTGTTTAACAAAGTAAAAAGAGAGAATTCGAGCATTTCAAATATTTCATAATTACGTCACCGAATGTTGGTCCTGGTGGGAGATGACAACGTTTGTAGCCATCGCGCGAACAAAGGAGAAGACGATATCTTGAATCCGTGAAATAGAGGTACACCGCCAGGCCCGGACTGGCACTTTTGGGGTCATCGGCTAGAGACAGTAGAGTGGGCCACTTTACCGGGCCGTATGGAAAAAAAATCTAAATGGTGGTTTATAGGACCATAAATAACGTATTAAGTGTACTAGATTCTACGTGAAACGTCAAACGCGTTTAAATGACCATTTAGGAAAAATTTATTATAAGCGAATAGAGCGTTCTATAAAAGTGGACCATAACCGGTCACTTTTCATACAGACTATAGAGCTGGTTCAGCAGGACTAACAACTTTTGTTATTCTTTGGTTTAAGAGAATTCGGCTTATGTCCTGTCTTTATATGAATATTTTAGAGACGTACCTTTTAGGAGTTGTAGGAGGCACCCTAGGTGTTGAAGTATGTTTGGGGTTAAGGATATTTTCATGATCTAAGTTTCATCTTAAACACGTGGATTTGGGACTAGTATTTTCTAGAATTTTGCTTATTTGCCATCATACATTTATTACAAAAATCATTTAAAATAAGAAAAAAGGCGCGGAAAGCAAAGCCGGAAATATGTGAAGCCTAGGCTAGCAACTACGCTACTAATAAAAATTGACTGCTCTCAATTTCTTACGGGTTTGCCAGATAAATATATTTCTCTAAGACGAAAAACCGGCCAAACCTTCACCTCCTCCGAACTCCAAAGGGGGAAAGCACACCACACCAATTTTATAGATTCGTAAACGCGCCTTCCCAATCTCGACCGCCATCACCTTACAGTCTACGGGGAGGGTGATGAAAAAACTGGTTTGGGGGGGGGGGATGAAATTTCTGCGGTAAAGGGCTTGCTCGTTGGTTGTCTGTACGATAATATCGGCGCCCAGTAAACGTTTCTAAAAAGAGTGTATAGAACGTTCTATTGGAGCCGCATGCAGCCGGTGGCCCTCGGCGATCACCAACCTACCAGGACCTGGCTAGTCGCGGCTTGTCCACCGCTATCAATTACACTCTAGCGGCAACGGCCATATCACGCTGAATACACCGGTTCTCGTCTGATCACCGAAGTTAAGCAGCGTCGAGCGCGGTCAGTACTTGGGAGGGAGACCACCTGGGAACACCGCGTGCCGTTGGCTACTCATTTATTTTCGCGGGATGGGATTTGCGTCTTTTAACAGGAAAATACCTTCATCCTATCATTTTGACGCTGCTTTTTTATGCAATTAAAAGTTCGCCCAGACGATAATATTATTTCGGTCAACTCTTGGCCTTTTTTTAACAACTGGCAGCATCTTTCCGTGAATAAAATACATGTTAGTATCAAAATTGAACAAAATAAAATGGCGAGAAAATTGGTTTTCATTTTATTCTACTTAAGGCTTGTACTTAAAATAGTACTAACTTACTTACTTACTTACTTACTTACTTACTTACTTACTAACTAACTAACTAACTAACTAACTAACTAACTAACTAACTAACTAACTAACTAATTAACTAACTAACTAACTAACTAACTAATTAACTAACTAACTAACTAACTAACTAACTAACTAACGTTTATCTCTAAACAAAAACATTTCCGCGGTAAAATCCACTCTGAAATGGCCTTTTCTGGTTTTGGAATGAAGTCCAAAGTTAAAATTTTATTAACAAATTCTAATTGTGAAATATATTTTTTGTTCTAAATTTTAATCTTAAATGTAATTTAAATAGTTGAATCTAAAAAAGGACTTTTGGAAAATGTTTTATAGAAGGTTTTATCATGGGACAGCCGCATGGATTAGGGGAGTAACCCAAAAATACAAAATATCAAAACAAACCACGAAATTAAATAATAAAACGGAGACAGAGATATATTTTTTAAACAAAATAATATAGCTAACTTTTATCTATTAATTGTTTTAGGTGATGTAGTTTATGTAAAATATAAAAATGAACCTTGGCACAATATAAATTTAATGTCATGTTTTATTGATACTTAGAAAAAGTAACAAACATTTCAAAAGTCAGATCTTTGAGATCATTATTAAAAAAATATAACATTTTAAATCCGAACTCCTCTATAAATATTAAAATTATAAATTCCTAATCTACTTTAACAAAAGATATATCATATTAAGTTTAATACTATTAATGTTAGGAATAATCATGACTTTGAGATAAATAGAACAAAAATGTTTAATTCCAAATATAGTTAATTATAGAGCAATATATAATAAATGATTTTGTACTTACCAAAAATAAGCCTTGCCACTTTATATCTTGGTAATGTAGCTGCCGCGGGCGGCGGGCCCCCGGCGGCGACTCACTGTCCACGGAAGACGGGAAGAGAGAAAAAATGGAGAGGGGCTTATTTCGTGTTTTCTCTTTACGCGGAACATCTTGGCTGGAACCCAATGACCTAAAAATGAGGGGCGCGCTGTCTCTACCCACCATACCGAAACCCGCGAATTTACGTTATGAAAACCGGTTCCTTCAGCCAACCACTTAGAACATGCACGATTTACGAACCTTGGGTTACGAATAAAACCACAGGAATAACACAGAACAACCTCTTTTCGCGCCTTTATTTTACCCCTCTTACTTGCCTCCCGCTCGTCGGCCATTGCCTCTGCCCTAAACGGGGAGTCTAGCATCCACTCCTTGGGTATCCATAATGGAGGAGAGGACTGAAAGGGGGAAAACCAAGCATGGACGCGCCCAGGAAAATACCAAGGAGGATAGGAAGGGAGGCGAAGTAGGAGGGATGAACGCGGCAGCATCCTTGTAAGAAGCTTAGCGGCGGGAAAATTTCGGAAAAATGGCGGCTAGACGTAGCGTAGCTGCCGCAATCTTGCCGCCATTCATCCCTCCTACTTCGCCTCCCTTCCTATCCTCCGTGAAAATACCGCGAAAAAGAGTGTATAACTAGGTAAAAGAAAATTCAAAAACTGGAATCTTTCCGATTCTTCATTATTAACTATTCGACAATAAGGATTTTACCACTTATGACGTCAGAGGGGCAATATATTATAATAAAGAAATATATATAAAGACAGCCAAATAACATTTCCCGGAAATACTGTGTTGCGCAGTGCGCCATTATAAGAGCGTTTGATTTTTGATTTCAAGAGAGAAGTGGGCCGATCCCGGATTTACTGCAATACCAGGCCGACCCGTGGCGGAGGTGGAGCAAGCTCCGACCACTCCGCCGCCGTCCAAAAATAAGTTTAATATCTTGGGCCCCGATGGGACCCGTATCAGATATTAAGCTGATAAGAACAGATACTGAATTTGTTTATTTAAAATTCTGGTCAAGGTTACAAATGTCCGCGGTTATTAAAAAAATTAAATTATCGCGAACATTGTATTGGTCAAAACAATATTTCATATCATAAAAGGAGTCATAACATTTTTAAATATATTTACAGGTTCTTATGTGTTTTACGTCAAGGTAAGTATTTTTAACTTTTCATATTACTTTTAGGAAAAATAATTTTAGAACTAATTTTTTTTTTTCTTTTTTCAGGGTTAACAGAAATCAAGGTAAGTATTTTACGTAAAATTTCATTAGTGTACATTTTTTAGTAAACGCTTAAACATTTAAAAATAAACTTAAATTTAAACTTTTAAAAACTAATCACAATAAATGATTTTTTATAGTTCCAACTTTCCCGTTTTAACGGTGACAATTAAAACATAAAACACAATAAATATTTAAAAAATATAGAAATATCAGAAGTATATTTACAAAAGTGCACCACTGTCCTATTTCTTCCCCTTCTTAGGGTCTTTTTCAATTGGAGGGCTCTGACGACGTTTGAATCGGCGCTGGAGTGCTTCTTGTGCCTTTGCCAGTGCGTCATCCCGCCAGGATAGGACATGGGGCTTGGTTGAGGTCAATACTTTGGCCTGCCGACAAAAGTCCTCAATTTCATTCTTGGGTAGGTGATCCCATGCCCAATTTCGTTCAAAAATTTCCACTTTTCTTTCAGGTTCCTCTGGTGTTGGAGGATCGGATTTCGGCGAGTCTTGGACTTGCCTCTGGGGTGACTTGACCGCATCTGCGTAGCCTGTGACTTTGGCGGGGGATTCAGGTTTCCCTGGGGAAGACTCTGGTGTTGCCAACGACCAACCCTCTTTTGAGCCCTGGAAGTCTCGTGAAGGTCCTGTTTCGTCCATTATGTCGTCGTGGGTGCTTACGTCTGCGGCATCCCCAACCGGAATCGGCGTTCCATTCCTTACTGTTTCTGGTTCTTCATATGACGGGTTCTGGTCAGCGACAGTTTCTGGATTTGGTCGAGCCTTCTTGTTCTTTTTCGGGCAATCCCGAACCTGATGACTGTCTTTACGGCAGTAAAAACACATTCTCTGTATTCCACGGTATGTAATTTGGATACGATGACCGCTTATGGTCATCAGGTTCGGGATTGTGCTCTTCATTCGGACCTCAAGGCGACGAGTACCATTCTTCAAATCTTTAAACGGGCCTTCTTGATAGGTTTCCCAGGACTCGGAGATAACCTCGCAGTATGCGCGAAGAGCAGCTTTTATGAACGATAGTTCCCACCAGCTCGGAGCATCTCGTAACGTGATGTAAGATACCGGATCGGAAATCCCAATTACATCAACTTGTCTGTTTCCGACCATAAGGCCGGCTTCTATGGCCTTCTGGAAACAAGTAGCGTCTTTGAAGGTGACCTGTGCTGCGTCCTTTCCCACAGGCTGGAACACAGTGATTCCATGCGAACCAACGAGCTCGAAGAGAGCTGTAGCAAGGGCGTCGATGGTCACGCCTTCAAACTTGATCCTAGCTGTTGCTTTTTTCATTGCAGCAGCTGGTGGGGAGGACATCGTTGACTGGGCAGGAGCCATGACAACGTTGGTGGCGACCGCCGAGGCGGAGACCGGACCTCAGGAACCGCTGGATGGAGGCAGACGGCAACTGGAACACTGGAACAACAGCTGGAACACGGACTGGGCTGGAAGCAGGAACGGCAGCAAATTTCGAGGCAGCGTGGTAAACCAAACGAGCAGGATCACTCGCCTTTAAGGCGTAAAACACTCCTCGCCCCCCGACTAAGATCTCGGTATAGCACTATTGAAAACAGATACTACACTTTGATCTTAGCCAAAAGGCCGAGAAGCGATAACCCGCTAGGAGCCGTCACTGTTTAACAAAGTAAAAAGAGAGAATTCGAGCATTTCAAATATTTCATAATTACGTCACCGAATGTTGGTCCTGGTGGGAGATGACAACGTTTGTAGCCATCGCGCGAACAAAGGAGAAGACGATATCTTGAATCCGTGAAATAGAGGTACACCGCCAGGCCCGGACTGGCACTTTTGGGGTCATCGGCTAGAGACAGTAGAGTGGGCCACTTTACCGGGCCGTATGGAAAAAAAATCTAAATGGTGGTTTATAGGACCATAAATAACGTATTAAGTGTACTAGATTCTACGTGAAACGTCAAACGCGTTTAAATGACCATTTAGGAAAAATTTATTATAAGCGAATAGAGCGTTCTATAAAAGTGGACCATAACCGGTCACTTTTCATACAGACTATAGAGCTGGTTCAGCAGGACTAACAACTTTTGTTATTCTTTGGTTTAAGAGAATTCGGCTTATGTCCTGTCTTTATATGAATATTTTAGAGACGTACCTTTTAGGAGTTGTAGGAGGCACCCTAGGTGTTGAAGTATGTTTGGGGTTAAGGATATTTTCATGATCTAAGTTTCATCTTAAACACGTGGATTTGGGACTAGTATTTTCTAGAATTTTGCTTATTTGCCATCATACATTTATTACAAAAATCATTTAAAATAAGAAAAAAGGCGCGGAAAGCAAAGCCGGAAATATGTGAAGCCTAGGCTAGCAACTACGCTACTAATAAAAATTGACTGCTCTCAATTTCTTACGGGTTTGCCAGATAAATATATTTCTCTAAGACGAAAAACCGGCCAAACCTTCACCTCCTCCGAACTCCAAAGGGGGAAAGCACACCACACCAATTTTATAGATTCGTAAACGCGCCTTCCCAATCGACCGCCATCACCTTACAGTCTACGGGGAGGGTGATGAAAAAACTGGTTTGGGGGGGGGGGGGATGAAATTTCTGCGGTAAAGGGCTTGCTCGTTGGTTGTCTGTACGATAATATCGGCGCCCAGTAAACGTTTCTAAAAAGAGTGTATAGAACGTTCTATTGGAGCCGCATGCAGCCGGTGGCCCTCGGCGATCACCAACCTACCAGGACCTGGCTAGTCGCGGCTTGTCCACCGCTATCAATTACACTCTAGCGGCAACGGCCATATCACGCTGAATACACCGGTTCTCGTCTGATCACCGAAGTTAAGCAGCGTCGAGCGCGGTCAGTACTTGGGAGGGAGACCACCTGGGAACACCGCGTGCCGTTGGCTACTCATTTATTTTCGCGGGATGGGATTTGCGTCTTTTAACAGGAAAATACCTTCATCCTATCATTTTGACGCTGCTTTTTTATGCAATTAAAAGTTCGCCCAGACGATAATATTATTTCGGTCAACTCTTGGCCTTTTTTTAACAACTGGCAGCATCTTTCCGTGAATAAAATACATGTTAGTATCAAAATTGAACAAAATAAAATGGCGAGAAAATTGGTTTTCATTTTATTCTACTTAAGGCTTGTACTTAAAATAGTACTAACTTACTTACTTACTTACTTACTTACTTACTTACTTACTAACTAACTAACTAACTAACTAACTAACTAACTAACTAACTAACTAATTAACTAACTAACTAACTAACTAACTAATTAACTAACTAACTAACTAACTAACTAACTAACTAACGTTTATCTCTAAACAAAAACATTTCCGCGGTAAAATCCACTCTGAAATGGCCTTTTCTGGTTTTGGAATGAAGTCCAAAGTTAAAATTTTATTAACAAATTCTAATTGTGAAATATATTTTTTGTTCTAAATTTTAATCTTAAATGTAATTTAAATAGTTGAATCTAAAAAAGGACTTTTGGAAAATGTTTTATAGAAGGTTTTATCATGGGACAGCCGCATGGATTAGGGGAGTAACCCAAAAATACAAAATATCAAAACAAACCACGAAATTAAATAATAAAACGGAGACAGAGATATATTTTTTAAACAAAATAATATAGCTAACTTTTATCTATTAATTGTTTTAGGTGATGTAGTTTATGTAAAATATAAAAATGAACCTTGGCACAATATAAATTTAATGTCATGTTTTATTGATACTTAGAAAAAGTAACAAACATTTCAAAAGTCAGATCTTTGAGATCATTATTAAAAAAATATAACATTTTAAATCCGAACTCCTCTATAAATATTAAAATTATAAATTCCTAATCTACTTTAACAAAAGATATATCATATTAAGTTTAATACTATTAATGTTAGGAATAATCATGACTTTGAGATAAATAGAACAAAAATGTTTAATTCCAAATATAGTTAATTATAGAGCAATATATAATAAATGATTTTGTACTTACCAAAAATAAGCCTTGCCACTTTATATCTTGGTAATGTAGCTGCCGCGGGCGGCGGGCCCCCGGCGGCGACTCACTGTCCACGGAAGACGGGAAGAGAGAAAAAATGGAGAGGGGCTTATTTCGTGTTTTCTCTTTACGCGGAACATCTTGGCTGGAACCCAATGACCTAAAAATGAGGGGCGCGCTGTCTCTACCCACCATACCGAAACCCGCGAATTTACGTTATGAAAACCGGTTCCTTCAGCCAACCACTTAGAACATGCACGATTTACGAACCTTGGGTTACGAATAAAACCACAGGAATAACACAGAACAACCTCTTTTCGCGCCTTTATTTTACCCCTCTTACACTTGCCTCCCGCTCGTCGGCCATTGCCTCTGCCCTAAACGGGGAGTCTAGCATCCACTCCTTGGGTATCCATAATGGAGGAGAGGACTGAAAGGGGGAAAACCAAGCATGGACGCGCCCAGGAAAATACCAAGGAGGATAGGAAGGGAGGCGAAGTAGGAGGGATGAACGCGGCAGCATCCTTGTAAGAAGCTTAGCGGCGGGAAAATTTCGGAAAAATGGCGGCTAGACGTAGCGTAGCTGCCGCAATCTTGCCGCCATTCATCCCTCCTACTTCGCCTCCCTTCCTATCCTCCGTGAAAATACCGCGAAAAAGAGTGTATAACTAGGTAAAAGAAAATTCAAAAACTGGAATCTTTCCGATTCTTCATTATTAACTATTCGACAATAAGGATTTTACCACTTATGACGTCAGAGGGGCAATATATTATAATAAAGAAATATATATAAAGACAGCCAAATAACATTTCCCGGAAATACTGTGTTGCGCAGTGCGCCATTATAAGAGCGTTTGATTTTTGATTTCAAGAGAGAAGTGGGCCGATCCCGGATTTACTGCAATACCAGGCCGACCCGTGGCGGAGGTGGAGCAAGCTCCGACCACTCCGCCGCCGTCCAAAAATAAGTTTAATATCTTGGGCCCCGATGGGACCCGTATCAGATATTAAGCTGATAAGAACAGATACTTTTAATTGTTTATTAAAAGCTTCGTTTGATTTTACATATTTACATTTTTACATTTGTTATATTTGTTCGCGTTTTTAATTAGTTAAATTAGCGCGAACAAAGTCGGATAAGCTAAAAAAATCAAGTATTTACATTTTCTAATTTCTAGGAGTGTCCAAGTTCATATACGATCAAGGTAAGTATTTGTTTTCTTTTTTTCTATTTTTTCAGGTTTTAAAACATTTGAGTATTGGTAAAATTAAAAAATTCAGTATGTAACGTAATCTGCGTAAAGATCTTGCTCCGGTGTGGTTTTGGTGGCGCTAGCGAATGTCTTCTCAACGTCTTCTGTCTTGCCTTTCTTTATTGATTTCCCTGGAGAGTTGGTCATTCGTCTTTTGGAGAATTTTTCCTGTTCCTTGTTCATCAGCGCGAAATACACTTGTTTCCTGCGGTCGCCTATTGTTTCGGTAGTCTCGAGGAATTCCCTAAAATCTCGTAGTTCTGCCTGTGAATAGTTCTTTAATTTCTCTAGTTGTTGCGGATGGACATATGTACTGTTGCTGCGTTTCTTGGGCTGGGGTTCCTGGTGGTCGCTGGGTGGGTCCGCCAATTCCGCTGATACCGTTGCGAGCTCTTGCTCCTTGGGTGCCACAATCTTTTCTTGGGTTTCCAAGCTTTCCCCTTCCTGGACGTGCTCGGACCTCTCGGTTGCTTCCTTTCTGGCCTTTTTTGCCTCGCATGCGGACGCCGTATGTCCCTCCTGGTCGCAGAAGAAACAGATACTACACTTTGATCTTAGCCAAAAGGCCGAGAAGCGATAACCCGCTAGGAGCCGTCACTGTTTAACAAAGTAAAAAGAGAGAATTCGAGCATTTCAAATATTTCATAATTACGTCACCGAATGTTGGTCCTGGTGGGAGATGACAACGTTTGTAGCCATCGCGCGAACAAAGGAGAAGACGATATCTTGAATCCGTGAAATAGAGGTACACCGCCAGGCCCGGACTGGCACTTTTGGGGTCATCGGCTAGAGACAGTAGAGTGGGCCACTTTACCGGGCCGTATGGAAAAAAAATCTAAATGGTGGTTTATAGGACCATAAATAACGTATTAAGTGTACTAGATTCTACGTGAAACGTCAAACGCGTTTAAATGACCATTTAGGAAAAATTTATTATAAGCGAATAGAGCGTTCTATAAAAGTGGACCATAACCGGTCACTTTTCATACAGACTATAGAGCTGGTTCAGCAGGACTAACAACTTTTGTTATTCTTTGGTTTAAGAGAATTCGGCTTATGTCCTGTCTTTATATGAATATTTTAGAGACGTACCTTTTAGGAGTTGTAGGAGGCACCCTAGGTGTTGAAGTATGTTTGGGGTTAAGGATATTTTCATGATCTAAGTTTCATCTTAAACACGTGGATTTGGGACTAGTATTTTCTAGAATTTTGCTTATTTGCCATCATACATTTATTACAAAAATCATTTAAAATAAGAAAAAAGGCGCGGAAAGCAAAGCCGGAAATATGTGAAGCCTAGGCTAGCAACTACGCTACTAATAAAAATTGACTGCTCTCAATTTCTTACGGGTTTGCCAGATAAATATATTTCTCTAAGACGAAAAACCGGCCAAACCTTCACCTCCTCCGAACTCCAAAGGGGGAAAGCACACCACACCAATTTTATAGATTCGTAAACGCGCCTTCCCAATCGACCGCCATCACCTTACAGTCTACGGGGAGGGTGATGAAAAAACTGGTTTGGGGGGGGGGGGGGGATGAAATTTCTGCGGTAAAGGGCTTGCTCGTTGGTTGTCTGTACGATAATATCGGCGCCCAGTAAACGTTTCTAAAAAGAGTGTATAGAACGTTCTATTGGAGCCGCATGCAGCCGGTGGCCCTCGGCGATCACCAACCTACCAGGACCTGGCTAGTCGCGGCTTGTCCACCGCTATCAATTACACTCTAGCGGCAACGGCCATATCACGCTGAATACACCGGTTCTCGTCTGATCACCGAAGTTAAGCAGCGTCGAGCGCGGTCAGTACTTGGGAGGGAGACCACCTGGGAACACCGCGTGCCGTTGGCTACTCATTTATTTTCGCGGGATGGGATTTGCGTCTTTTAACAGGAAAATACCTTCATCCTATCATTTTGACGCTGCTTTTTTATGCAATTAAAAGTTCGCCCAGACGATAATATTATTTCGGTCAACTCTTGGCCTTTTTTTAACAACTGGCAGCATCTTTCCGTGAATAAAATACATGTTAGTATCAAAATTGAACAAAATAAAATGGCGAGAAAATTGGTTTTCATTTTATTCTACTTAAGGCTTGTACTTAAAATAGTACTAACTTACTTACTTACTTACTTACTTACTTACTTACTTACTAACTAACTAACTAACTAACTAACTAACTAACTAACTAACTAATTAACTAACTAACTAACTAACTAACTAATTAACTAACTAACTAACTAACTAACTAACTAACTAACGTTTATCTCTAAACAAAAACATTTCCGCGGTAAAATCCACTCTGAAATGGCCTTTTCTGGTTTTGGAATGAAGTCCAAAGTTAAAATTTTATTAACAAATTCTAATTGTGAAATATATTTTTTGTTCTAAATTTTAATCTTAAATGTAATTTAAATAGTTGAATCTAAAAAAGGACTTTTGGAAAATGTTTTATAGAAGGTTTTATCATGGGACAGCCGCATGGATTAGGGGAGTAACCCAAAAATACAAAATATCAAAACAAACCACGAAATTAAATAATAAAACGGAGACAGAGATATATTTTTTAAACAAAATAATATAGCTAACTTTTATCTATTAATTGTTTTAGGTGATGTAGTTTATGTAAAATATAAAAATGAACCTTGGCACAATATAAATTTAATGTCATGTTTTATTGATACTTAGAAAAAGTAACAAACATTTCAAAAGTCAGATCTTTGAGATCATTATTAAAAAAATATAACATTTTAAATCCGAACTCCTCTATAAATATTAAAATTATAAATTCCTAATCTACTTTAACAAAAGATATATCATATTAAGTTTAATACTATTAATGTTAGGAATAATCATGACTTTGAGATAAATAGAACAAAAATGTTTAATTCCAAATATAGTTAATTATAGAGCAATATATAATAAATGATTTTGTACTTACCAAAAATAAGCCTTGCCACTTTATATCTTGGTAATGTAGCTGCCGCGGGCGGCGGGCCCCCGGCGGCGACTCACTGTCCACGGAAGACGGGAAGAGAGAAAAAATGGAGAGGGGCTTATTTCGTGTTTTCTCTTTACGCGGAACATCTTGGCTGGAACCCAATGACCTAAAAATGAGGGGCGCGCTGTCTCTACCCACCATACCGAAACCCGCGAATTTACGTTATGAAAACCGGTTCCTTCAGCCAACCACTTAGAACATGCACGATTTACGAACCTTGGGTTACGAATAAAACCACAGGAATAACACAGAACAACCTCTTTTCGCGCCTTTATTTTACCCCTCTTACTTGCCTCCCGCTCGTCGGCCATTGCCTCTGCCCTAAACGGGGAGTCTAGCATCCACTCCTTGGGTATCCATAATGGAGGAGAGGACTGAAAGGGGGAAAACCAAGCATGGACGCGCCCAGGAAAATACCAAGGAGGATAGGAAGGGAGGCGAAGTAGGAGGGATGAACGCGGCAGCATCCTTGTAAGAAGCTTAGCGGCGGGAAAATTTCGGAAAAATGGCGGCTAGACGTAGCGTAGCTGCCGCAATCTTGCCGCCATTCATCCCTCCTACTTCGCCTCCCTTCCTATCCTCCGTGAAAATACCGCGAAAAAGAGTGTATAACTAGGTAAAAGAAAATTCAAAAACTGGAATCTTTCCGATTCTTCATTATTAACTATTCGACAATAAGGATTTTACCACTTATGACGTCAGAGGGGCAATATATTATAATAAAGAAATATATATAAAGACAGCCAAATAACATTTCCCGGAAATACTGTGTTGCGCAGTGCGCCATTATAAGAGCGTTTGATTTTTGATTTCAAGAGAGAAGTGGGCCGATCCCGGATTTACTGCAATACCAGGCCGACCCGTGGCGGAGGTGGAGCAAGCTCCGACCACTCCGCCGCCGTCCAAAAATAAGTTTAATATCTTGGGCCCCGATGGGACCCGTATCAGATATTAAGCTGATAAGAACAGATACTACACTTTGATCTTAGCCAAAAGGCCGAGAAGCGATAACCCGCTAGGAGCCGTCACTGTTTAACAAAGTAAAAAGAGAGAATTCGAGCATTTCAAATATTTCATAATTACGTCACCGAATGTTGGTCCTGGTGGGAGATGACAACGTTTGTAGCCATCGCGCGAACAAAGGAGAAGACGATATCTTGAATCCGTGAAATAGAGGTACACCGCCAGGCCCGGACTGGCACTTTTGGGGTCATCGGCTAGAGACAGTAGAGTGGGCCACTTTACCGGGCCGTATGGAAAAAAAATCTAAATGGTGGTTTATAGGACCATAAATAACGTATTAAGTGTACTAGATTCTACGTGAAACGTCAAACGCGTTTAAATGACCATTTAGGAAAAATTTATTATAAGCGAATAGAGCGTTCTATAAAAGTGGACCATAACCGGTCACTTTTCATACAGACTATAGAGCTGGTTCAGCAGGACTAACAACTTTTGTTATTCTTTGGTTTAAGAGAATTCGGCTTATGTCCTGTCTTTATATGAATATTTTAGAGACGTACCTTTTAGGAGTTGTAGGAGGCACCCTAGGTGTTGAAGTATGTTTGGGGTTAAGGATATTTTCATGATCTAAGTTTCATCTTAAACACGTGGATTTGGGACTAGTATTTTCTAGAATTTTGCTTATTTGCCATCATACATTTATTACAAAAATCATTTAAAATAAGAAAAAAGGCGCGGAAAGCAAAGCCGGAAATATGTGAAGCCTAGGCTAGCAACTACGCTACTAATAAAAATTGACTGCTCTCAATTTCTTACGGGTTTGCCAGATAAATATATTTCTCTAAGACGAAAAACCGGCCAAACCTTCACCTCCTCCGAACTCCAAAGGGGGAAAGCACACCACACCAATTTTATAGATTCGTAAACGCGCCTTCCCAATCGACCGCCATCACCTTACAGTCTACGGGGAGGGTGATGAAAAAACTGGTTTGGGGGGGGGGGGGGGGATGAAATTTCTGCGGTAAAGGGCTTGCTCGTTGGTTGTCTGTACGATAATATCGGCGCCCAGTAAACGTTTCTAAAAAGAGTGTATAGAACGTTCTATTGGAGCCGCATGCAGCCGGTGGCCCTCGGCGATCACCAACCTACCAGGACCTGGCTAGTCGCGGCTTGTCCACCGCTATCAATTACACTCTAGCGGCAACGGCCATATCACGCTGAATACACCGGTTCTCGTCTGATCACCGAAGTTAAGCAGCGTCGAGCGCGGTCAGTACTTGGGAGGGAGACCACCTGGGAACACCGCGTGCCGTTGGCTACTCATTTATTTTCGCGGGATGGGATTTGCGTCTTTTAACAGGAAAATACCTTCATCCTATCATTTTGACGCTGCTTTTTTATGCAATTAAAAGTTCGCCCAGACGATAATATTATTTCGGTCAACTCTTGGCCTTTTTTTAACAACTGGCAGCATCTTTCCGTGAATAAAATACATGTTAGTATCAAAATTGAACAAAATAAAATGGCGAGAAAATTGGTTTTCATTTTATTCTACTTAAGGCTTGTACTTAAAATAGTACTAACTTACTTACTTACTTACTTACTTACTTACTTACTTACTAACTAACTAACTAACTAACTAACTAACTAACTAACTAACTAACTAATTAACTAACTAACTAACTAACTAACTAATTAACTAACTAACTAACTAACTAACTAACTAACTAACGTTTATCTCTAAACAAAAACATTTCCGCGGTAAAATCCACTCTGAAATGGCCTTTTCTGGTTTTGGAATGAAGTCCAAAGTTAAAATTTTATTAACAAATTCTAATTGTGAAATATATTTTTTGTTCTAAATTTTAATCTTAAATGTAATTTAAATAGTTGAATCTAAAAAAGGACTTTTGGAAAATGTTTTATAGAAGGTTTTATCATGGGACAGCCGCATGGATTAGGGGAGTAACCCAAAAATACAAAATATCAAAACAAACCACGAAATTAAATAATAAAACGGAGACAGAGATATATTTTTTAAACAAAATAATATAGCTAACTTTTATCTATTAATTGTTTTAGGTGATGTAGTTTATGTAAAATATAAAAATGAACCTTGGCACAATATAAATTTAATGTCATGTTTTATTGATACTTAGAAAAAGTAACAAACATTTCAAAAGTCAGATCTTTGAGATCATTATTAAAAAAATATAACATTTTAAATCCGAACTCCTCTATAAATATTAAAATTATAAATTCCTAATCTACTTTAACAAAAGATATATCATATTAAGTTTAATACTATTAATGTTAGGAATAATCATGACTTTGAGATAAATAGAACAAAAATGTTTAATTCCAAATATAGTTAATTATAGAGCAATATATAATAAATGATTTTGTACTTACCAAAAATAAGCCTTGCCACTTTATATCTTGGTAATGTAGCTGCCGCGGGCGGCGGGCCCCCGGCGGCGACTCACTGTCCACGGAAGACGGGAAGAGAGAAAAAATGGAGAGGGGCTTATTTCGTGTTTTCTCTTTACGCGGAACATCTTGGCTGGAACCCAATGACCTAAAAATGAGGGGCGCGCTGTCTCTACCCACCATACCGAAACCCGCGAATTTACGTTATGAAAACCGGTTCCTTCAGCCAACCACTTAGAACATGCACGATTTACGAACCTTGGGTTACGAATAAAACCACAGGAATAACACAGAACAACCTCTTTTCGCGCCTTTATTTTACCCCTCTTACTTGCCTCCCGCTCGTCGGCCATTGCCTCTGCCCTAAACGGGGAGTCTAGCATCCACTCCTTGGGTATCCATAATGGAGGAGAGGACTGAAAGGGGGAAAACCAAGCATGGACGCGCCCAGGAAAATACCAAGGAGGATAGGAAGGGAGGCGAAGTAGGAGGGATGAACGCGGCAGCATCCTTGTAAGAAGCTTAGCGGCGGGAAAATTTCGGAAAAATGGCGGCTAGACGTAGCGTAGCTGCCGCAATCTTGCCGCCATTCATCCCTCCTACTTCGCCTCCCTTCCTATCCTCCGTGAAAATACCGCGAAAAAGAGTGTATAACTAGGTAAAAGAAAATTCAAAAACTGGAATCTTTCCGATTCTTCATTATTAACTATTCGACAATAAGGATTTTACCACTTATGACGTCAGAGGGGCAATATATTATAATAAAGAAATATATATAAAGACAGCCAAATAACATTTCCCGGAAATACTGTGTTGCGCAGTGCGCCATTATAAGAGCGTTTGATTTTTGATTTCAAGAGAGAAGTGGGCCGATCCCGGATTTACTGCAATACCAGGCCGACCCGTGGCGGAGGTGGAGCAAGCTCCGACCACTCCGCCGCCGTCCAAAAATAAGTTTAATATCTTGGGCCCCGATGGGACCCGTATCAGATATTAAGCTGATAAGAACAGATACTGAATTTGTTTATTTAAAATTCGTTGTCATGGTTACAAGTGTCCGCGTTATTAAAAAATTTAAATTATCGCGAACACTGTTTTACACAAAAAAATCCAGAATTTCTGACGTCGCCTCTATCGTTAAAAGGTAAGTATTTACAATTATTCAAGTATAAACGGGACTAAAACAATTTAAAATACAAAAGAGTTACTTTTTCACTGATTTGTTTTGGTCAAGGTAAGTGGTTTTTCTTTTGATTACACATTCTAAGCATATTTTTTAGTTTTAACAATTTTCTTTTCATTTTTACAGGGTAAACAGGATCCGAGGTAAGTATACGGTAAGTATTACATTTAAGCATACCATTTTTTTTTAAACTATAGACATTTAATATTTACAAAATCAAAACTTTAAATAATGTAAAGTTAAAAGCGTATTAAAACTAAAGATAAAACTTAAAGAGTCATTAAAAACATATTTACATATCATATTCAGGGCCTATTTTTTCCCTTTTTTGATGTGCGATTCTGATGGGGAAGACTGTGGTCGTTTCCTGCGACTTTGCAAGGTGAGGCGCGCTTCAGTCAGTGATTCTTCACGCCATCTAAGTATTTCTGGTGACTCTGTGACCAAGCTTCGTGCACGACGGCAAAAGTTCTCTATTTCCTGTTCGGTCATTGTCGACCAATTCCAATCTCGTTCGTAGATCGGTTCTTCATACTACACTTTGATCTTAGCCAAAAGGCCGAGAAGCGATAACCCGCTAGGAGCCGTCACTGTTTAACAAAGTAAAAAGAGAGAATTCGAGCATTTCAAATATTTCATAATTACGTCACCGAATGTTGGTCCTGGTGGGAGATGACAACGTTTGTAGCCATCGCGCGAACAAAGGAGAAGACGATATCTTGAATCCGTGAAATAGAGGTACACCGCCAGGCCCGGACTGGCACTTTTGGGGTCATCGGCTAGAGACAGTAGAGTGGGCCACTTTACCGGGCCGTATGGAAAAAAAATCTAAATGGTGGTTTATAGGACCATAAATAACGTATTAAGTGTACTAGATTCTACGTGAAACGTCAAACGCGTTTAAATGACCATTTAGGAAAAATTTATTATAAGCGAATAGAGCGTTCTATAAAAGTGGACCATAACCGGTCACTTTTCATACAGACTATAGAGCTGGTTCAGCAGGACTAACAACTTTTGTTATTCTTTGGTTTAAGAGAATTCGGCTTATGTCCTGTCTTTATATGAATATTTTAGAGACGTACCTTTTAGGAGTTGTAGGAGGCACCCTAGGTGTTGAAGTATGTTTGGGGTTAAGGATATTTTCATGATCTAAGTTTCATCTTAAACACGTGGATTTGGGACTAGTATTTTCTAGAATTTTGCTTATTTGCCATCATACATTTATTACAAAAATCATTTAAAATAAGAAAAAAGGCGCGGAAAGCAAAGCCGGAAATATGTGAAGCCTAGGCTAGCAACTACGCTACTAATAAAAATTGACTGCTCTCAATTTCTTACGGGTTTGCCAGATAAATATATTTCTCTAAGACGAAAAACCGGCCAAACCTTCACCTCCTCCGAACTCCAAAGGGGGAAAGCACACCACACCAATTTTATAGATTCGTAAACGCGCCTTCCCAATCGACCGCCATCACCTTACAGTCTACGGGGAGGGTGATGAAAAAACTGGTTTGGGGGGGGGGGGGGATGAAATTTCTGCGGTAAAGGGCTTGCTCGTTGGTTGTCTGTACGATAATATCGGCGCCCAGTAAACGTTTCTAAAAAGAGTGTATAGAACGTTCTATTGGAGCCGCATGCAGCCGGTGGCCCTCGGCGATCACCAACCTACCAGGACCTGGCTAGTCGCGGCTTGTCCACCGCTATCAATTACACTCTAGCGGCAACGGCCATATCACGCTGAATACACCGGTTCTCGTCTGATCACCGAAGTTAAGCAGCGTCGAGCGCGGTCAGTACTTGGGAGGGAGACCACCTGGGAACACCGCGTGCCGTTGGCTACTCATTTATTTTCGCGGGATGGGATTTGCGTCTTTTAACAGGAAAATACCTTCATCCTATCATTTTGACGCTGCTTTTTTATGCAATTAAAAGTTCGCCCAGACGATAATATTATTTCGGTCAACTCTTGGCCTTTTTTTAACAACTGGCAGCATCTTTCCGTGAATAAAATACATGTTAGTATCAAAATTGAACAAAATAAAATGGCGAGAAAATTGGTTTTCATTTTATTCTACTTAAGGCTTGTACTTAAAATAGTACTAACTTACTTACTTACTTACTTACTTACTTACTTACTTACTAACTAACTAACTAACTAACTAACTAACTAACTAACTAACTAACTAATTAACTAACTAACTAACTAACTAACTAATTAACTAACTAACTAACTAACTAACTAACTAACTAACGTTTATCTCTAAACAAAAACATTTCCGCGGTAAAATCCACTCTGAAATGGCCTTTTCTGGTTTTGGAATGAAGTCCAAAGTTAAAATTTTATTAACAAATTCTAATTGTGAAATATATTTTTTGTTCTAAATTTTAATCTTAAATGTAATTTAAATAGTTGAATCTAAAAAAGGACTTTTGGAAAATGTTTTATAGAAGGTTTTATCATGGGACAGCCGCATGGATTAGGGGAGTAACCCAAAAATACAAAATATCAAAACAAACCACGAAATTAAATAATAAAACGGAGACAGAGATATATTTTTTAAACAAAATAATATAGCTAACTTTTATCTATTAATTGTTTTAGGTGATGTAGTTTATGTAAAATATAAAAATGAACCTTGGCACAATATAAATTTAATGTCATGTTTTATTGATACTTAGAAAAAGTAACAAACATTTCAAAAGTCAGATCTTTGAGATCATTATTAAAAAAATATAACATTTTAAATCCGAACTCCTCTATAAATATTAAAATTATAAATTCCTAATCTACTTTAACAAAAGATATATCATATTAAGTTTAATACTATTAATGTTAGGAATAATCATGACTTTGAGATAAATAGAACAAAAATGTTTAATTCCAAATATAGTTAATTATAGAGCAATATATAATAAATGATTTTGTACTTACCAAAAATAAGCCTTGCCACTTTATATCTTGGTAATGTAGCTGCCGCGGGCGGCGGGCCCCCGGCGGCGACTCACTGTCCACGGAAGACGGGAAGAGAGAAAAAATGGAGAGGGGCTTATTTCGTGTTTTCTCTTTACGCGGAACATCTTGGCTGGAACCCAATGACCTAAAAATGAGGGGCGCGCTGTCTCTACCCACCATACCGAAACCCGCGAATTTACGTTATGAAAACCGGTTCCTTCAGCCAACCACTTAGAACATGCACGATTTACGAACCTTGGGTTACGAATAAAACCACAGGAATAACACAGAACAACCTCTTTTCGCGCCTTTATTTTACCCCTCTTACTTGCCTCCCGCTCGTCGGCCATTGCCTCTGCCCTAAACGGGGAGTCTAGCATCCACTCCTTGGGTATCCATAATGGAGGAGAGGACTGAAAGGGGGAAAACCAAGCATGGACGCGCCCAGGAAAATACCAAGGAGGATAGGAAGGGAGGCGAAGTAGGAGGGATGAACGCGGCAGCATCCTTGTAAGAAGCTTAGCGGCGGGAAAATTTCGGAAAAATGGCGGCTAGACGTAGCGTAGCTGCCGCAATCTTGCCGCCATTCATCCCTCCTACTTCGCCTCCCTTCCTATCCTCCGTGAAAATACCGCGAAAAAGAGTGTATAACTAGGTAAAAGAAAATTCAAAAACTGGAATCTTTCCGATTCTTCATTATTAACTATTCGACAATAAGGATTTTACCACTTATGACGTCAGAGGGGCAATATATTATAATAAAGAAATATATATAAAGACAGCCAAATAACATTTCCCGGAAATACTGTGTTGCGCAGTGCGCCATTATAAGAGCGTTTGATTTTTGATTTCAAGAGAGAAGTGGGCCGATCCCGGATTTACTGCAATACCAGGCCGACCCGTGGCGGAGGTGGAGCAAGCTCCGACCACTCCGCCGCCGTCCAAAAATAAGTTTAATATCTTGGGCCCCGATGGGACCCGTATCAGATATTAAGCTGATAAGAACAGATACTTTTAATTGTTTATTAAAAGCTTCGTTTGATTTTACATATTTACATTTTTACATTTGTTATATTTGTTCGCGTTTTTAATTAGTTAAATTAGCGCGAACAAAGTCGGATAAGCTAAAAAAATCAAGTATTTACATTTTCTAATTTCTAGGAGTGTCCAAGTTCATATACGATCAAGGTAAGTATTTGTTTTCTTTTTTTCTATTTTTTCAGGTTTTAAAACATTTGAGTAAAATTAAAAAATTCAGTATGTAACGTAATCTGCGTAAAGATCTTGCTCCGGTGTGGTTTTGGTGGCGCTAGCGAATGTCTTCTCAACGTCTTCTGTCTTGCCTTTCTTTATTGATTTCCCTGGAGAGTTGGTCATTCGTCTTTTGGAGAATTTTTCCTGTTCCTTGTTCATCAGCGCGAAATACACTTGTTTCCTGCGGTCGCCTATTGTTTCGGTAGTCTCGAGGAATTCCCTAAAATCTCGTAGTTCTGCCTGTGAATAGTTCTTTAATTTCTCTAGTTGTTGCGGATGGACATATGTACTGTTGCTGCGTTTCTTGGGCTGGGGTTCCTGGTGGTCGCTGGGTGGGTCCGCCAATTCCGCTGATACCGTTGCGAGCTCTTGCTCCTTGGGTGCCACAATCTTTTCTTGGGTTTCCAAGCTTTCCCCTTCCTGGACGTGCTCGGACCTCTCGGTTGCTTCCTTTCTGGCCTTTTTTGCCTCGCATGCGGACGCCGTATGTCCCTCCTGGTCGCAGAAGAAACAGATACTACACTTTGATCTTAGCCAAAAGGCCGAGAAGCGATAACCCGCTAGGAGCCGTCACTGTTTAACAAAGTAAAAAGAGAGAATTCGAGCATTTCAAATATTTCATAATTACGTCACCGAATGTTGGTCCTGGTGGGAGATGACAACGTTTGTAGCCATCGCGCGAACAAAGGAGAAGACGATATCTTGAATCCGTGAAATAGAGGTACACCGCCAGGCCCGGACTGGCACTTTTGGGGTCATCGGCTAGAGACAGTAGAGTGGGCCACTTTACCGGGCCGTATGGAAAAAAAATCTAAATGGTGGTTTATAGGACCATAAATAACGTATTAAGTGTACTAGATTCTACGTGAAACGTCAAACGCGTTTAAATGACCATTTAGGAAAAATTTATTATAAGCGAATAGAGCGTTCTATAAAAGTGGACCATAACCGGTCACTTTTCATACAGACTATAGAGCTGGTTCAGCAGGACTAACAACTTTTGTTATTCTTTGGTTTAAGAGAATTCGGCTTATGTCCTGTCTTTATATGAATATTTTAGAGACGTACCTTTTAGGAGTTGTAGGAGGCACCCTAGGTGTTGAAGTATGTTTGGGGTTAAGGATATTTTCATGATCTAAGTTTCATCTTAAACACGTGGATTTGGGACTAGTATTTTCTAGAATTTTGCTTATTTGCCATCATACATTTATTACAAAAATCATTTAAAATAAGAAAAAAGGCGCGGAAAGCAAAGCCGGAAATATGTGAAGCCTAGGCTAGCAACTACGCTACTAATAAAAATTGACTGCTCTCAATTTCTTACGGGTTTGCCAGATAAATATATTTCTCTAAGACGAAAAACCGGCCAAACCTTCACCTCCTCCGAACTCCAAAGGGGGAAAGCACACCACACCAATTTTATAGATTCGTAAACGCGCCTTCCCAATCGACCGCCATCACCTTACAGTCTACGGGGAGGGTGATGAAAAAACTGGTTTGGGGGGGGGGGGGGGATGAAATTTCTGCGGTAAAGGGCTTGCTCGTTGGTTGTCTGTACGATAATATCGGCGCCCAGTAAACGTTTCTAAAAAGAGTGTATAGAACGTTCTATTGGAGCCGCATGCAGCCGGTGGCCCTCGGCGATCACCAACCTACCAGGACCTGGCTAGTCGCGGCTTGTCCACCGCTATCAATTACACTCTAGCGGCAACGGCCATATCACGCTGAATACACCGGTTCTCGTCTGATCACCGAAGTTAAGCAGCGTCGAGCGCGGTCAGTACTTGGGAGGGAGACCACCTGGGAACACCGCGTGCCGTTGGCTACTCATTTATTTTCGCGGGATGGGATTTGCGTCTTTTAACAGGAAAATACCTTCATCCTATCATTTTGACGCTGCTTTTTTATGCAATTAAAAGTTCGCCCAGACGATAATATTATTTCGGTCAACTCTTGGCCTTTTTTAACAACTGGCAGCATCTTTCCGTGAATAAAATACATGTTAGTATCAAAATTGAACAAAATAAAATGGCGAGAAAATTGGTTTTCATTTTATTCTACTTAAGGCTTGTACTTAAAATAGTACTAACTTACTTACTTACTTACTTACTTACTTACTTACTTACTAACTAACTAACTAACTAACTAACTAACTAACTAACTAATTAACTAACTAACTAACTAACTAACTAATTAACTAACTAACTAACTAACTAACTAACTAACTAACGTTTATCTCTAAACAAAAACATTTCCGCGGTAAAATCCACTCTGAAATGGCCTTTTCTGGTTTTGGAATGAAGTCCAAAGTTAAAATTTTATTAACAAATTCTAATTGTGAAATATATTTTTTGTTCTAAATTTTAATCTTAAATGTAATTTAAATAGTTGAATCTAAAAAAGGACTTTTGGAAAATGTTTTATAGAAGGTTTTATCATGGGACAGCCGCATGGATTAGGGGAGTAACCCAAAAATACAAAATATCAAAACAAACCACGAAATTAAATAATAAAACGGAGACAGAGATATATTTTTTAAACAAAATAATATAGCTAACTTTTATCTATTAATTGTTTTAGGTGATGTAGTTTATGTAAAATATAAAAATGAACCTTGGCACAATATAAATTTAATGTCATGTTTTATTGATACTTAGAAAAAGTAACAAACATTTCAAAAGTCAGATCTTTGAGATCATTATTAAAAAAATATAACATTTTAAATCCGAACTCCTCTATAAATATTAAAATTATAAATTCCTAATCTACTTTAACAAAAGATATATCATATTAAGTTTAATACTATTAATGTTAGGAATAATCATGACTTTGAGATAAATAGAACAAAAATGTTTAATTCCAAATATAGTTAATTATAGAGCAATATATAATAAATGATTTTGTACTTACCAAAAATAAGCCTTGCCACTTTATATCTTGGTAATGTAGCTGCCGCGGGCGGCGGGCCCCCGGCGGCGACTCACTGTCCACGGAAGACGGGAAGAGAGAAAAAATGGAGAGGGGCTTATTTCGTGTTTTCTCTTTACGCGGAACATCTTGGCTGGAACCCAATGACCTAAAAATGAGGGGCGCGCTGTCTCTACCCACCATACCGAAACCCGCGAATTTACGTTATGAAAACCGGTTCCTTCAGCCAACCACTTAGAACATGCACGATTTACGAACCTTGGGTTACGAATAAAACCACAGGAATAACACAGAACAACCTCTTTTCGCGCCTTTATTTTACCCCTCTTACTTGCCTCCCGCTCGTCGGCCATTGCCTCTGCCCTAAACGGGGAGTCTAGCATCCACTCCTTGGGTATCCATAATGGAGGAGAGGACTGAAAGGGGGAAAACCAAGCATGGACGCGCCCAGGAAAATACCAAGGAGGATAGGAAGGGAGGCGAAGTAGGAGGGATGAACGCGGCAGCATCCTTGTAAGAAGCTTAGCGGCGGGAAAATTTCGGAAAAATGGCGGCTAGACGTAGCGTAGCTGCCGCAATCTTGCCGCCATTCATCCCTCCTACTTCGCCTCCCTTCCTATCCTCCGTGAAAATACCGCGAAAAAGAGTGTATAACTAGGTAAAAGAAAATTCAAAAACTGGAATCTTTCCGATTCTTCATTATTAACTATTCGACAATAAGGATTTTACCACTTATGACGTCAGAGGGGCAATATATTATAATAAAGAAATATATATAAAGACAGCCAAATAACATTTCCCGGAAATACTGTGTTGCGCAGTGCGCCATTATAAGAGCGTTTGATTTTTGATTTCAAGAGAGAAGTGGGCCGATCCCGGATTTACTGCAATACCAGGCCGACCCGTGGCGGAGGTGGAGCAAGCTCCGACCACTCCGCCGCCGTCCAAAAATAAGTTTAATATCTTGGGCCCCGATGGGACCCGTATCAGATATTAAGCTGATAAGAACAGATACTTTTAATTGTTTATTAAAAGCTTCGTTTGATTTTACATATTTACATTTTTACATTTGTTATATTTGTTCGCGTTTTTAATTAGTTAAATTAGCGCGAACAAAGTCGGATAAGCTAAAAAAATCAAGTATTTACATTTTCTAATTTCTAGGAGTGTCCAAGTTCATATACGATCAAGGTAAGTATTTGTTTTCTTTTTTTCTATTTTTTCAGGTTTTAAAACATTTGAGTAAAATTAAAAAATTCAGTATGTAACGTAATCTGCGTAAAGATCTTGCTCCGGTGTGGTTTTGGTGGCGCTAGCGAATGTCTTCTCAACGTCTTCTGTCTTGCCTTTCTTTATTGATTTCCCTGGAGAGTTGGTCATTCGTCTTTTGGAGAATTTTTCCTGTTCCTTGTTCATCAGCGCGAAATACACTTGTTTCCTGCGGTCGCCTATTGTTTCGGTAGTCTCGAGGAATTCCCTAAAATCTCGTAGTTCTGCCTGTGAATAGTTCTTTAATTTCTCTAGTTGTTGCGGATGGACATATGTACTGTTGCTGCGTTTCTTGGGCTGGGGTTCCTGGTGGTCGCTGGGTGGGTCCGCCAATTCCGCTGATACCGTTGCGAGCTCTTGCTCCTTGGGTGCCACAATCTTTTCTTGGGTTTCCAAGCTTTCCCCTTCCTGGACGTGCTCGGACCTCTCGGTTGCTTCCTTTCTGGCCTTTTTTGCCTCGCATGCGGACGCCGTATGTCCCTCCTGGTCGCAGAAGAAACAGATACTACACTTTGATCTTAGCCAAAAGGCCGAGAAGCGATAACCCGCTAGGAGCCGTCACTGTTTAACAAAGTAAAAAGAGAGAATTCGAGCATTTCAAATATTTCATAATTACGTCACCGAATGTTGGTCCTGGTGGGAGATGACAACGTTTGTAGCCATCGCGCGAACAAAGGAGAAGACGATATCTTGAATCCGTGAAATAGAGGTACACCGCCAGGCCCGGACTGGCACTTTTGGGGTCATCGGCTAGAGACAGTAGAGTGGGCCACTTTACCGGGCCGTATGGAAAAAAAATCTAAATGGTGGTTTATAGGACCATAAATAACGTATTAAGTGTACTAGATTCTACGTGAAACGTCAAACGCGTTTAAATGACCATTTAGGAAAAATTTATTATAAGCGAATAGAGCGTTCTATAAAAGTGGACCATAACCGGTCACTTTTCATACAGACTATAGAGCTGGTTCAGCAGGACTAACAACTTTTGTTATTCTTTGGTTTAAGAGAATTCGGCTTATGTCCTGTCTTTATATGAATATTTTAGAGACGTACCTTTTAGGAGTTGTAGGAGGCACCCTAGGTGTTGAAGTATGTTTGGGGTTAAGGATATTTTCATGATCTAAGTTTCATCTTAAACACGTGGATTTGGGACTAGTATTTTCTAGAATTTTGCTTATTTGCCATCATACATTTATTACAAAAATCATTTAAAATAAGAAAAAAGGCGCGGAAAGCAAAGCCGGAAATATGTGAAGCCTAGGCTAGCAACTACGCTACTAATAAAAATTGACTGCTCTCAATTTCTTACGGGTTTGCCAGATAAATATATTTCTCTAAGACGAAAAACCGGCCAAACCTTCACCTCCTCCGAACTCCAAAGGGGGAAAGCACACCACACCAATTTTATAGATTCGTAAACGCGCCTTCCCAATCGACCGCCATCACCTTACAGTCTACGGGGAGGGTGATGAAAAAACTGGTTTGGGGGGGGGGGGGGGGATGAAATTTCTGCGGTAAAGGGCTTGCTCGTTGGTTGTCTGTACGATAATATCGGCGCCCAGTAAACGTTTCTAAAAAGAGTGTATAGAACGTTCTATTGGAGCCGCATGCAGCCGGTGGCCCTCGGCGATCACCAACCTACCAGGACCTGGCTAGTCGCGGCTTGTCCACCGCTATCAATTACACTCTAGCGGCAACGGCCATATCACGCTGAATACACCGGTTCTCGTCTGATCACCGAAGTTAAGCAGCGTCGAGCGCGGTCAGTACTTGGGAGGGAGACCACCTGGGAACACCGCGTGCCGTTGGCTACTCATTTATTTTCGCGGGATGGGATTTGCGTCTTTTAACAGGAAAATACCTTCATCCTATCATTTTGACGCTGCTTTTTTATGCAATTAAAAGTTCGCCCAGACGATAATATTATTTCGGTCAACTCTTGGCCTTTTTTTAACAACTGGCAGCATCTTTCCGTGAATAAAATACATGTTAGTATCAAAATTGAACAAAATAAAATGGCGAGAAAATTGGTTTTCATTTTATTCTACTTAAGGCTTGTACTTAAAATAGTACTAACTTACTTACTTACTTACTTACTTACTTACTTACTTACTAACTAACTAACTAACTAACTAACTAACTAACTAACTAACTAACTAATTAACTAACTAACTAACTAACTAACTAATTAACTAACTAACTAACTAACTAACTAACTAACTAACGTTTATCTCTAAACAAAAACATTTCCGCGGTAAAATCCACTCTGAAATGGCCTTTTCTGGTTTTGGAATGAAGTCCAAAGTTAAAATTTTATTAACAAATTCTAATTGTGAAATATATTTTTTGTTCTAAATTTTAATCTTAAATGTAATTTAAATAGTTGAATCTAAAAAAGGACTTTTGGAAAATGTTTTATAGAAGGTTTTATCATGGGACAGCCGCATGGATTAGGGGAGTAACCCAAAAATACAAAATATCAAAACAAACCACGAAATTAAATAATAAAACGGAGACAGAGATATATTTTTTAAACAAAATAATATAGCTAACTTTTATCTATTAATTGTTTTAGGTGATGTAGTTTATGTAAAATATAAAAATGAACCTTGGCACAATATAAATTTAATGTCATGTTTTATTGATACTTAGAAAAAGTAACAAACATTTCAAAAGTCAGATCTTTGAGATCATTATTAAAAAAATATAACATTTTAAATCCGAACTCCTCTATAAATATTAAAATTATAAATTCCTAATCTACTTTAACAAAAGATATATCATATTAAGTTTAATACTATTAATGTTAGGAATAATCATGACTTTGAGATAAATAGAACAAAAATGTTTAATTCCAAATATAGTTAATTATAGAGCAATATATAATAAATGATTTTGTACTTACCAAAAATAAGCCTTGCCACTTTATATCTTGGTAATGTAGCTGCCGCGGGCGGCGGGCCCCCGGCGGCGACTCACTGTCCACGGAAGACGGGAAGAGAGAAAAAATGGAGAGGGGCTTATTTCGTGTTTTCTCTTTACGCGGAACATCTTGGCTGGAACCCAATGACCTAAAAATGAGGGGCGCGCTGTCTCTACCCACCATACCGAAACCCGCGAATTTACGTTATGAAAACCGGTTCCTTCAGCCAACCACTTAGAACATGCACGATTTACGAACCTTGGGTTACGAATAAAACCACAGGAATAACACAGAACAACCTCTTTTCGCGCCTTTATTTTACCCCTCTTACTTGCCTCCCGCTCGTCGGCCATTGCCTCTGCCCTAAACGGGGAGTCTAGCATCCACTCCTTGGGTATCCATAATGGAGGAGAGGACTGAAAGGGGGAAAACCAAGCATGGACGCGCCCAGGAAAATACCAAGGAGGATAGGAAGGGAGGCGAAGTAGGAGGGATGAACGCGGCAGCATCCTTGTAAGAAGCTTAGCGGCGGGAAAATTTCGGAAAAATGGCGGCTAGACGTAGCGTAGCTGCCGCAATCTTGCCGCCATTCATCCCTCCTACTTCGC
Source organism: Leiobunum rupestre (assembly GCF_980474605.1). Taxonomy (NCBI): domain Eukaryota; kingdom Metazoa; phylum Arthropoda; class Arachnida; order Opiliones; family Sclerosomatidae; genus Leiobunum; species Leiobunum rupestre. Next base: position 3,852,931 of record NC_143389.1, read on the forward strand.
CTCCCTTCCTATCCTCCGTGAAAATACCGCGAAAAAGAGTGTATAACTAGGTAAAAGAAAATTCAAAAACTGGAATCTTTCCGATTCTTCATTATTAACTATTCGACAATAAGGATTTTACCACTTATGACGTCAGAGGGGCAATATATTATAATAAAGAAATATATATAAAGACAGCCAAATAACATTTCCCGGAAATACTGTGTTGCGCAGTGCGCCATTATAAGAGCGTTTGATTTTTGATTTCAAGAGAGAAGTGGGCCGATCCCGGATTTACTGCAATACCAGGCCGACCCGTGGCGGAGGTGGAGCAAGCTCCGACCACTCCGCCGCCGTCCAAAAATAAGTTTAATATCTTGGGCCCCGATGGGACCCGTATCAGATATTAAGCTGATAAGAACAGATACTTTTAATTGTTTATTAAAAGCTTCGTTTGATTTTACATATTTACATTTTTACATTTGTTATATTTGTTCGCGTTTTTAATTAGTTAAATTAGCGCGAACAAAGTCGGATAAGCTAAAAAAATCAAGTATTTACATTTTCTAATTTCTAGGAGTGTCCAAGTTCATATACGATCAAGGTAAGTATTTGTTTTCTTTTTTTCTATTTTTTCAGGTTTTAAAACATTTGAGTAAAATTAAAAAATTCAGTATGTAACGTAATCTGCGTAAAGATCTTGCTCCGGTGTGGTTTTGGTGGCGCTAGCGAATGTCTTCTCAACGTCTTCTGTCTTGCCTTTCTTTATTGATTTCCCTGGAGAGTTGGTCATTCGTCTTTTGGAGAATTTTTCCTGTTCCTTGTTCATCAGCGCGAAATACACTTGTTTCCTGCGGTCGCCTATTGTTTCGGTAGTCTCGAGGAATTCCCTAAAATCTCGTAGTTCTGCCTGTGAATAGTTCTTTAATTTCTCTAGTTGTTGCGGATGGACATATGTACTGTTGCTGCGTTTCTTGGGCTGGGGTTCCTGGTGGTCGCTGGGTGGGTCCGCCAATTCCGCTGATACCGTTGCGAGCTCTTGCTCCTTGGGTGCCACAATCTTTTCTTGGGTTTCCAAGCTTTCCCCTTCCTGGACGTGCTCGGACCTCTCGGTTGCTTCCTTTCTGGCCTTTTTTGCCTCGCATGCGGACGCCGTATGTCCCTCCTGGTCGCAGAAGAAACAGATACTACACTTTGATCTTAACCAAAAGGCCGAGAAGCGATAACCCGCTAGGAGCCGTCACTGTTTAACAAAGTAAAAAGAGAGAATTCGAGCATTTCAAATATTTCATAATTACGTCACCGAATGTTGGTCCTGGTGGGAGATGACAACGTTTGTAGCCATCGCGCGAACAAAGGAGAAGACGATATCTTGAATCCGTGAAATAGAGGTACACCGCCAGGCCCGGACTGGCACTTTTGGGGTCATCGGCTAGAGACAGTAGAGTGGGCCACTTTACCGGGCCGTATGGAAAAAAAATCTAAATGGTGGTTTATAGGACCATAAATAACGTATTAAGTGTACTAGATTCTACGTGAAACGTCAAACGCGTTTAAATGACCATTTAGGAAAAATTTATTATAAGCGAATAGAGCGTTCTATAAAAGTGGACCATAACCGGTCACTTTTCATACAGACTATAGAGCTGGTTCAGCAGGACTAACAACTTTTGTTATTCTTTGGTTTAAGAGAATTCGGCTTATGTCCTGTCTTTATATGAATATTTTAGAGACGTACCTTTTAGGAGTTGTAGGAGGCACCCTAGGTGTTGAAGTATGTTTGGGGTTAAGGATATTTTCATGATCTAAGTTTCATCTTAAACACGTGGATTTGGGACTAGTATTTTCTAGAATTTTGCTTATTTGCCATCATACATTTATTACAAAAATCATTTAAAATAAGAAAAAAGGCGCGGAAAGCAAAGCCGGAAATATGTGAAGCCTAGGCTAGCAACTACGCTACTAATAAAAATTGACTGCTCTCAATTTCTTACGGGTTTGCCAGATAAATATATTTCTCTAAGACGAAAAACCGGCCAAACCTTCACCTCCTCCGAACTCCAAAGGGGGAAAGCACACCACACCAATTTTATAGATTCGTAAACGCGCCTTCCCAATCGACCGCCATCACCTTACAGTCTACGGGGAGGGTGATGAAAAAACTGGTTTGGGGGGGGGGGGGGGATGAAATTTCTGCGGTAAAGGGCTTGCTCGTTGGTTGTCTGTACGATAATATCGGCGCCCAGTAAACGTTTCTAAAAAGAGTGTATAGAACGTTCTATTGGAGCCGCATGCAGCCGGTGGCCCTCGGCGATCACCAACCTACCAGGACCTGGCTAGTCGCGGCTTGTCCACCGCTATCAATTACACTCTAGCGGCAACGGCCATATCACGCTGAATACACCGGTTCTCGTCTGATCACCGAAGTTAAGCAGCGTCGAGCGCGGTCAGTACTTGGGAGGGAGACCACCTGGGAACACCGCGTGCCGTTGGCTACTCATTTATTTTCGCGGGATGGGATTTGCGTCTTTTAACAGGAAAATACCTTCATCCTATCATTTTGACGCTGCTTTTTTATGCAATTAAAAGTTCGCCCAGACGATAATATTATTTCGGTCAACTCTTGGCCTTTTTTTAACAACTGGCAGCATCTTTCCGTGAATAAAATACATGTTAGTATCAAAATTGAACAAAATAAAATGGCGAGAAAATTGGTTTTCATTTTATTCTACTTAAGGCTTGTACTTAAAATAGTACTAACTTACTTACTTACTTACTTACTTACTTACTTACTTACTAACTAACTAACTAACTAACTAACTAACTAACTAACTAACTAACTAACTAATTAACTAACTAACTAACTAACTAACTAATTAACTAACTAACTAACTAACTAACTAACTAACTAACGTTTATCTCTAAACAAAAACATTTCCGCGGTAAAATCCACTCTGAAATGGCCTTTTCTGGTTTTGGAATGAAGTCCAAAGTTAAAATTTTATTAACAAATTCTAATTGTGAAATATATTTTTTGTTCTAAATTTTAATCTTAAATGTAATTTAAATAGTTGAATCTAAAAAAGGACTTTTGGAAAATGTTTTATAGAAGGTTTTATCATGGGACAGCCGCATGGATTAGGGGAGTAACCCAAAAATACAAAATATCAAAACAAACCACGAAATTAAATAATAAAACGGAGACAGAGATATATTTTTTAAACAAAATAATATAGCTAACTTTTATCTATTAATTGTTTTAGGTGATGTAGTTTATGTAAAATATAAAAATGAACCTTGGCACAATATAAATTTAATGTCATGTTTTATTGATACTTAGAAAAAGTAACAAACATTTCAAAAGTCAGATCTTTGAGATCATTATTAAAAAAATATAACATTTTAAATCCGAACTCCTCTATAAATATTAAAATTATAAATTCCTAATCTACTTTAACAAAAGATATATCATATTAAGTTTAATACTATTAATGTTAGGAATAATCATGACTTTGAGATAAATAGAACAAAAATGTTTAATTCCAAATATAGTTAATTATAGAGCAATATATAATAAATGATTTTGTACTTACCAAAAATAAGCCTTGCCACTTTATATCTTGGTAATGTAGCTGCCGCGGGCGGCGGGCCCCCGGCGGCGACTCACTGTCCACGGAAGACGGGAAGAGAGAAAAAATGGAGAGGGGCTTATTTCGTGTTTTCTCTTTACGCGGAACATCTTGGCTGGAACCCAATGACCTAAAAATGAGGGGCGCGCTGTCTCTACCCACCATACCGAAACCCGCGAATTTACGTTATGAAAACCGGTTCCTTCAGCCAACCACTTAGAACATGCACGATTTACGAACCTTGGGTTACGAATAAAACCACAGGAATAACACAGAACAACCTCTTTTCGCGCCTTTATTTTACCCCTCTTACTTGCCTCCCGCTCGTCGGCCATTGCCTCTGCCCTAAACGGGGAGTCTAGCATCCACTCCTTGGGTATCCATAATGGAGGAGAGGACTGAAAGGGGGAAAACCAAGCATGGACGCGCCCAGGAAAATACCAAGGAGGATAGGAAGGGAGGCGAAGTAGGAGGGATGAACGCGGCAGCATCCTTGTAAGAAGCTTAGCGGCGGGAAAATTTCGGAAAAATGGCGGCTAGACGTAGCGTAGCTGCCGCAATCTTGCCGCCATTCATCCCTCCTACTTCGCCTCCCTTCCTATCCTCCGTGAAAATACCGCGAAAAAGAGTGTATAACTAGGTAAAAGAAAATTCAAAAACTGGAATCTTTCCGATTCTTCATTATTAACTATTCGACAATAAGGATTTTACCACTTATGACGTCAGAGGGGCAATATATTATAATAAAGAAATATATATAAAGACAGCCAAATAACATTTCCCGGAAATACTGTGTTGCGCAGTGCGCCATTATAAGAGCGTTTGATTTTTGATTTCAAGAGAGAAGTGGGCCGATCCCGGATTTACTGCAATACCAGGCCGACCCGTGGCGGAGGTGGAGCAAGCTCCGACCACTCCGCCGCCGTCCAAAAATAAGTTTAATATCTTGGGCCCCGATGGGACCCGTATCAGATATTAAGCTGATAAGAACAGATACTTTTAATTGTTTATTAAAAGCTTCGTTTGATTTTACATATTTACATTTTTACATTTGTTATATTTGTTCGCGTTTTTAATTAGTTAAATTAGCGCGAACAAAGTCGGATAAGCTAAAAAAATCAAGTATTTACATTTTCTAATTTCTAGGAGTGTCCAAGTTCATATACGATCAAGGTAAGTATTTGTTTTCTTTTTTTCTATTTTTTCAGGTTTTAAAACATTTGAGTAAAATTAAAAAATTCAGTATGTAACGTAATCTGCGTAAAGATCTTGCTCCGGTGTGGTTTTGGTGGCGCTAGCGAATGTCTTCTCAACGTCTTCTGTCTTGCCTTTCTTTATTGATTTCCCTGGAGAGTTGGTCATTCGTCTTTTGGAGAATTTTTCCTGTTCCTTGTTCATCAGCGCGAAATACACTTGTTTCCTGCGGTCGCCTATTGTTTCGGTAGTCTCGAGGAATTCCCTAAAATCTCGTAGTTCTGCCTGTGAATAGTTCTTTAATTTCTCTAGTTGTTGCGGATGGACATATGTACTGTTGCTGCGTTTCTTGGGCTGGGGTTCCTGGTGGTCGCTGGGTGGGTCCGCCAATTCCGCTGATACCGTTGCGAGCTCTTGCTCCTTGGGTGCCACAATCTTTTCTTGGGTTTCCAAGCTTTCCCCTTCCTGGACGTGCTCGGACCTCTCGGTTGCTTCCTTTCTGGCCTTTTTTGCCTCGCATGCGGACGCCGTATGTCCCTCCTGGTCGCAGAAGAAACAGATACTACACTTTGATCTTAGCCAAAAGGCCGAGAAGCGATAACCCGCTAGGAGCCGTCACTGTTTAACAAAGTAAAAAGAGAGAATTCGAGCATTTCAAATATTTCATAATTACGTCACCGAATGTTGGTCCTGGTGGGAGATGACAACGTTTGTAGCCATCGCGCGAACAAAGGAGAAGACGATATCTTGAATCCGTGAAATAGAGGTACACCGCCAGGCCCGGACTGGCACTTTTGGGGTCATCGGCTAGAGACAGTAGAGTGGGCCACTTTACCGGGCCGTATGGAAAAAAAATCTAAATGGTGGTTTATAGGACCATAAATAACGTATTAAGTGTACTAGATTCTACGTGAAACGTCAAACGCGTTTAAATGACCATTTAGGAAAAATTTATTATAAGCGAATAGAGCGTTCTATAAAAGTGGACCATAACCGGTCACTTTTCATACAGACTATAGAGCTGGTTCAGCAGGACTAACAACTTTTGTTATTCTTTGGTTTAAGAGAATTCGGCTTATGTCCTGTCTTTATATGAATATTTTAGAGACGTACCTTTTAGGAGTTGTAGGAGGCACCCTAGGTGTTGAAGTATGTTTGGGGTTAAGGATATTTTCATGATCTAAGTTTCATCTTAAACACGTGGATTTGGGACTAGTATTTTCTAGAATTTTGCTTATTTGCCATCATACATTTATTACAAAAATCATTTAAAATAAGAAAAAAGGCGCGGAAAGCAAAGCCGGAAATATGTGAAGCCTAGGCTAGCAACTACGCTACTAATAAAAATTGACTGCTCTCAATTTCTTACGGGTTTGCCAGATAAATATATTTCTCTAAGACGAAAAACCGGCCAAACCTTCACCTCCTCCGAACTCCAAAGGGGGAAAGCACACCACACCAATTTTATAGATTCGTAAACGCGCCTTCCCAATCGACCGCCATCACCTTACAGTCTACGGGGAGGGTGATGAAAAAACTGGTTTGGGGGGGGGGGGGGGGATGAAATTTCTGCGGTAAAGGGCTTGCTCGTTGGTTGTCTGTACGATAATATCGGCGCCCAGTAAACGTTTCTAAAAAGAGTGTATAGAACGTTCTATTGGAGCCGCATGCAGCCGGTGGCCCTCGGCGATCACCAACCTACCAGGACCTGGCTAGTCGCGGCTTGTCCACCGCTATCAATTACACTCTAGCGGCAACGGCCATATCACGCTGAATACACCGGTTCTCGTCTGATCACCGAAGTTAAGCAGCGTCGAGCGCGGTCAGTACTTGGGAGGGAGACCACCTGGGAACACCGCGTGCCGTTGGCTACTCATTTATTTTCGCGGGATGGGATTTGCGTCTTTTAACAGGAAAATACCTTCATCCTATCATTTTGACGCTGCTTTTTTATGCAATTAAAAGTTCGCCCAGACGATAATATTATTTCGGTCAACTCTTGGCCTTTTTTTAACAACTGGCAGCATCTTTCCGTGAATAAAATACATGTTAGTATCAAAATTGAACAAAATAAAATGGCGAGAAAATTGGTTTTCATTTTATTCTACTTAAGGCTTGTACTTAAAATAGTACTAACTTACTTACTTACTTACTTACTTACTTACTTACTTACTAACTAACTAACTAACTAACTAACTAACTAACTAACTAACTAACTAACTAATTAACTAACTAACTAACTAACTAACTAATTAACTAACTAACTAACTAACTAACTAACTAACTAACGTTTATCTCTAAACAAAAACATTTCCGCGGTAAAATCCACTCTGAAATGGCCTTTTCTGGTTTTGGAATGAAGTCCAAAGTTAAAATTTTATTAACAAATTCTAATTGTGAAATATATTTTTTGTTCTAAATTTTAATCTTAAATGTAATTTAAATAGTTGAATCTAAAAAAGGACTTTTGGAAAATGTTTTATAGAAGGTTTTATCATGGGACAGCCGCATGGATTAGGGGAGTAACCCAAAAATACAAAATATCAAAACAAACCACGAAATTAAATAATAAAACGGAGACAGAGATATATTTTTTAAACAAAATAATATAGCTAACTTTTATCTATTAATTGTTTTAGGTGATGTAGTTTATGTAAAATATAAAAATGAACCTTGGCACAATATAAATTTAATGTCATGTTTTATTGATACTTAGAAAAAGTAACAAACATTTCAAAAGTCAGATCTTTGAGATCATTATTAAAAAAATATAACATTTTAAATCCGAACTCCTCTATAAATATTAAAATTATAAATTCCTAATCTACTTTAACAAAAGATATATCATATTAAGTTTAATACTATTAATGTTAGGAATAATCATGACTTTGAGATAAATAGAACAAAAATGTTTAATTCCAAATATAGTTAATTATAGAGCAATATATAATAAATGATTTTGTACTTACCAAAAATAAGCCTTGCCACTTTATATCTTGGTAATGTAGCTGCCGCGGGCGGCGGGCCCCCGGCGGCGACTCACTGTCCACGGAAGACGGGAAGAGAGAAAAAATGGAGAGGGGCTTATTTCGTGTTTTCTCTTTACGCGGAACATCTTGGCTGGAACCCAATGACCTAAAAATGAGGGGCGCGCTGTCTCTACCCACCATACCGAAACCCGCGAATTTACGTTATGAAAACCGGTTCCTTCAGCCAACCACTTAGAACATGCACGATTTACGAACCTTGGGTTACGAATAAAACCACAGGAATAACACAGAACAACCTCTTTTCGCGCCTTTATTTTACCCCTCTTACTTGCCTCCCGCTCGTCGGCCATTGCCTCTGCCCTAAACGGGGAGTCTAGCATCCACTCCTTGGGTATCCATAATGGAGGAGAGGACTGAAAGGGGGAAAACCAAGCATGGACGCGCCCAGGAAAATACCAAGGAGGATAGGAAGGGAGGCGAAGTAGGAGGGATGAACGCGGCAGCATCCTTGTAAGAAGCTTAGCGGCGGGAAAATTTCGGAAAAATGGCGGCTAGACGTAGCGTAGCTGCCGCAATCTTGCCGCCATTCATCCCTCCTACTTCGCCTCCCTTCCTATCCTCCGTGAAAATACCGCGAAAAAGAGTGTATAACTAGGTAAAAGAAAATTCAAAAACTGGAATCTTTCCGATTCTTCATTATTAACTATTCGACAATAAGGATTTTACCACTTATGACGTCAGAGGGGCAATATATTATAATAAAGAAATATATATAAAGACAGCCAAATAACATTTCCCGGAAATACTGTGTTGCGCAGTGCGCCATTATAAGAGCGTTTGATTTTTGATTTCAAGAGAGAAGTGGGCCGATCCCGGATTTACTGCAATACCAGGCCGACCCGTGGCGGAGGTGGAGCAAGCTCCGACCACTCCGCCGCCGTCCAAAAATAAGTTTAATATCTTGGGCCCCGATGGGACCCGTATCAGATATTAAGCTGATAAGAACAGATACTTTTAATTGTTTATTAAAAGCTTCGTTTGATTTTACATATTTACATTTTTACATTTGTTATATTTGTTCGCGTTTTTAATTAGTTAAATTAGCGCGAACAAAGTCGGATAAGCTAAAAAAATCAAGTATTTACATTTTCTAATTTCTAGGAGTGTCCAAGTTCATATACGATCAAGGTAAGTATTTGTTTTCTTTTTTTCTATTTTTTCAGGTTTTAAAACATTTGAGTAAAATTAAAAAATTCAGTATGTAACGTAATCTGCGTAAAGATCTTGCTCCGGTGTGGTTTTGGTGGCGCTAGCGAATGTCTTCTCAACGTCTTCTGTCTTGCCTTTCTTTATTGATTTCCCTGGAGAGTTGGTCATTCGTCTTTTGGAGAATTTTTCCTGTTCCTTGTTCATCAGCGCGAAATACACTTGTTTCCTGCGGTCGCCTATTGTTTCGGTAGTCTCGAGGAATTCCCTAAAATCTCGTAGTTCTGCCTGCGAATAGTTCTTTAATTTCTCTAGTTGTTGCGGATGGACATATGTACTGTTGCTGCGTTTCTTGGGCTGGGGTTCCTGGTGGTCGCTGGGTGGGTCCGCCAATTCCGCTGATACCGTTGCGAGCTCTTGCTCCTTGGGTGCCACAATCTTTTCTTGGGTTTCCAAGCTTTCCCCTTCCTGGACGTGCTCGGACCTCTCGGTTGCTTCCTTTCTGGCCTTTTTTGCCTCGCATGCGGACGCCGTATGTCCCTCCTGGTCGCAGAAGAAACAGATACTACACTTTGATCTTAGCCAAAAGGCCGAGAAGCGATAACCCGCTAGGAGCCGTCACTGTTTAACAAAGTAAAAAGAGAGAATTCGAGCATTTCAAATATTTCATAATTACGTCACCGAATGTTGGTCCTGGTGGGAGATGACAACGTTTGTAGCCATCGCGCGAACAAAGGAGAAGACGATATCTTGAATCCGTGAAATAGAGGTACACCGCCAGGCCCGGACTGGCACTTTTGGGGTCATCGGCTAGAGACAGTAGAGTGGGCCACTTTACCGGGCCGTATGGAAAAAAAATCTAAATGGTGGTTTATAGGACCATAAATAACGTATTAAGTGTACTAGATTCTACGTGAAACGTCAAACGCGTTTAAATGACCATTTAGGAAAAATTTATTATAAGCGAATAGAGCGTTCTATAAAAGTGGACCATAACCGGTCACTTTTCATACAGACTATAGAGCTGGTTCAGCAGGACTAACAACTTTTGTTATTCTTTGGTTTAAGAGAATTCGGCTTATGTCCTGTCTTTATATGAATATTTTAGAGACGTACCTTTTAGGAGTTGTAGGAGGCACCCTAGGTGTTGAAGTATGTTTGGGGTTAAGGATATTTTCATGATCTAAGTTTCATCTTAAACACGTGGATTTGGGACTAGTATTTTCTAGAATTTTGCTTATTTGCCATCATACATTTATTACAAAAATCATTTAAAATAAGAAAAAAGGCGCGGAAAGCAAAGCCGGAAATATGTGAAGCCTAGGCTAGCAACTACGCTACTAATAAAAATTGACTGCTCTCAATTTCTTACGGGTTTGCCAGATAAATATATTTCTCTAAGACGAAAAACCGGCCAAACCTTCACCTCCTCCGAACTCCAAAGGGGGAAAGCACACCACACCAATTTTATAGATTCGTAAACGCGCCTTCCCAATCGACCGCCATCACCTTACAGTCTACGGGGAGGGTGATGAAAAAACTGGTTTGGGGGGGGGGGGGGATGAAATTTCTGCGGTAAAGGGCTTGCTCGTTGGTTGTCTGTACGATAATATCGGCGCCCAGTAAACGTTTCTAAAAAGAGTGTATAGAACGTTCTATTGGAGCCGCATGCAGCCGGTGGCCCTCGGCGATCACCAACCTACCAGGACCTGGCTAGTCGCGGCTTGTCCACCGCTATCAATTACACTCTAGCGGCAACGGCCATATCACGCTGAATACACCGGTTCTCGTCTGATCACCGAAGTTAAGCAGCGTCGAGCGCGGTCAGTACTTGGGAGGGAGACCACCTGGGAACACCGCGTGCCGTTGGCTACTCATTTATTTTCGCGGGATGGGATTTGCGTCTTTTAACAGGAAAATACCTTCATCCTATCATTTTGACGCTGCTTTTTTATGCAATTAAAAGTTCGCCCAGACGATAATATTATTTCGGTCAACTCTTGGCCTTTTTTTAACAACTGGCAGCATCTTTCCGTGAATAAAATACATGTTAGTATCAAAATTGAACAAAATAAAATGGCGAGAAAATTGGTTTTCATTTTATTCTACTTAAGGCTTGTACTTAAAATAGTACTAACTTACTTACTTACTTACTTACTTACTTACTTACTTACTAACTAACTAACTAACTAACTAACTAACTAACTAACTAACTAACTAATTAACTAACTAACTAACTAACTAACTAATTAACTAACTAACTAACTAACTAACTAACTAACTAACGTTTATCTCTAAACAAAAACATTTCCGCGGTAAAATCCACTCTGAAATGGCCTTTTCTGGTTTTGGAATGAAGTCCAAAGTTAAAATTTTATTAACAAATTCTAATTGTGAAATATATTTTTTGTTCTAAATTTTAATCTTAAATGTAATTTAAATAGTTGAATCTAAAAAAGGACTTTTGGAAAATGTTTTATAGAAGGTTTTATCATGGGACAGCCGCATGGATTAGGGGAGTAACCCAAAAATACAAAATATCAAAACAAACCACGAAATTAAATAATAAAACGGAGACAGAGATATATTTTTTAAACAAAATAATATAGCTAACTTTTATCTATTAATTGTTTTAGGTGATGTAGTTTATGTAAAATATAAAAATGAACCTTGGCACAATATAAATTTAATGTCATGTTTTATTGATACTTAGAAAAAGTAACAAACATTTCAAAAGTCAGATCTTTGAGATCATTATTAAAAAAATATAACATTTTAAATCCGAACTCCTCTATAAATATTAAAATTATAAATTCCTAATCTACTTTAACAAAAGATATATCATATTAAGTTTAATACTATTAATGTTAGGAATAATCATGACTTTGAGATAAATAGAACAAAAATGTTTAATTCCAAATATAGTTAATTATAGAGCAATATATAATAAATGATTTTGTACTTACCAAAAATAAGCCTTGCCACTTTATATCTTGGTAATGTAGCTGCCGCGGGCGGCGGGCCCCCGGCGGCGACTCACTGTCCACGGAAGACGGGAAGAGAGAAAAAATGGAGAGGGGCTTATTTCGTGTTTTCTCTTTACGCGGAACATCTTGGCTGGAACCCAATGACCTAAAAATGAGGGGCGCGCTGTCTCTACCCACCATACCGAAACCCGCGAATTTACGTTATGAAAACCGGTTCCTTCAGCCAACCACTTAGAACATGCACGATTTACGAACCTTGGGTTACGAATAAAACCACAGGAATAACACAGAACAACCTCTTTTCGCGCCTTTATTTTACCCCTCTTACTTGCCTCCCGCTCGTCGGCCATTGCCTCTGCCCTAAACGGGGAGTCTAGCATCCACTCCTTGGGTATCCATAATGGAGGAGAGGACTGAAAGGGGGAAAACCAAGCATGGACGCGCCCAGGAAAATACCAAGGAGGATAGGAAGGGAGGCGAAGTAGGAGGGATGAACGCGGCAGCATCCTTGTAAGAAGCTTAGCGGCGGGAAAATTTCGGAAAAATGGCGGCTAGACGTAGCGTAGCTGCCGCAATCTTGCCGCCATTCATCCCTCCTACTTCGCCTCCCTTCCTATCCTCCGTGAAAATACCGCGAAAAAGAGTGTATAACTAGGTAAAAGAAAATTCAAAAACTGGAATCTTTCCGATTCTTCATTATTAACTATTCGACAATAAGGATTTTACCACTTATGACGTCAGAGGGGCAATATATTATAATAAAGAAATATATATAAAGACAGCCAAATAACATTTCCCGGAAATACTGTGTTGCGCAGTGCGCCATTATAAGAGCGTTTGATTTTTGATTTCAAGAGAGAAGTGGGCCGATCCCGGATTTACTGCAATACCAGGCCGACCCGTGGCGGAGGTGGAGCAAGCTCCGACCACTCCGCCGCCGTCCAAAAATAAGTTTAATATCTTGGGCCCCGATGGGACCCGTATCAGATATTAAGCTGATAAGAACAGATACTTTTAATTGTTTATTAAAAGCTTCGTTTGATTTTACATATTTACATTTTTACATTTGTTATATTTGTTCGCGTTTTTAATTAGTTAAATTAGCGCGAACAAAGTCGGATAAGCTAAAAAAATCAAGTATTTACATTTTCTAATTTCTAGGAGTGTCCAAGTTCATATACGATCAAGGTAAGTATTTGTTTTCTTTTTTTCTATTTTTTCAGGTTTTAAAACATTTGAGTAAAATTAAAAAATTCAGTATGTAACGTAATCTGCGTAAAGATCTTGCTCCGGTGTGGTTTTGGTGGCGCTAGCGAATGTCTTCTCAACGTCTTCTGTCTTGCCTTTCTTTATTGATTTCCCTGGAGAGTTGGTCATTCGTCTTTTGGAGAATTTTTCCTGTTCCTTGTTCATCAGCGCGAAATACACTTGTTTCCTGCGGTCGCCTATTGTTTCGGTAGTCTCGAGGAATTCCCTAAAATCTCGTAGTTCTGCCTGTGAATAGTTCTTTAATTTCTCTAGTTGTTGCGGATGGACATATGTACTGTTGCTGCGTTTCTTGGGCTGGGGTTCCTGGTGGTCGCTGGGTGGGTCCGCCAATTCCGCTGATACCGTTGCGAGCTCTTGCTCCTTGGGTGCCACAATCTTTTCTTGGGTTTCCAAGCTTTCCCCTTCCTGGACGTGCTCGGACCTCTCGGTTGCTTCCTTTCTGGCCTTTTTTGCCTCGCATGCGGACGCCGTATGTCCCTCCTGGTCGCAGAAGAAACAGATACTACACTTTGATCTTAGCCAAAAGGCCGAGAAGCGATAACCCGCTAGGAGCCGTCACTGTTTAACAAAGTAAAAAGAGAGAATTCGAGCATTTCAAATATTTCATAATTACGTCACCGAATGTTGGTCCTGGTGGGAGATGACAACGTTTGTAGCCATCGCGCGAACAAAGGAGAAGACGATATCTTGAATCCGTGAAATAGAGGTACACCGCCAGGCCCGGACTGGCACTTTTGGGGTCATCGGCTAGAGACAGTAGAGTGGGCCACTTTACCGGGCCGTATGGAAAAAAAATCTAAATGGTGGTTTATAGGACCATAAATAACGTATTAAGTGTACTAGATTCTACGTGAAACGTCAAACGCGTTTAAATGACCATTTAGGAAAAATTTATTATAAGCGAATAGAGCGTTCTATAAAAGTGGACCATAACCGGTCACTTTTCATACAGACTATAGAGCTGGTTCAGCAGGACTAACAACTTTTGTTATTCTTTGGTTTAAGAGAATTCGGCTTATGTCCTGTCTTTATATGAATATTTTAGAGACGTACCTTTTAGGAGTTGTAGGAGGCACCCTAGGTGTTGAAGTATGTTTGGGGTTAAGGATATTTTCATGATCTAAGTTTCATCTTAAACACGTGGATTTGGGACTAGTATTTTCTAGAATTTTGCTTATTTGCCATCATACATTTATTACAAAAATCATTTAAAATAAGAAAAAAGGCGCGGAAAGCAAAGCCGGAAATATGTGAAGCCTAGGCTAGCAACTACGCTACTAATAAAAATTGACTGCTCTCAATTTCTTACGGGTTTGCCAGATAAATATATTTCTCTAAGACGAAAAACCGGCCAAACCTTCACCTCCTCCGAACTCCAAAGGGGGAAAGCACACCACACCAATTTTATAGATTCGTAAACGCGCCTTCCCAATCGACCGCCATCACCTTACAGTCTACGGGGAGGGTGATGAAAAAACTGGTTTGGGGGGGGGGGGATGAAATTTCTGCGGTAAAGGGCTTGCTCGTTGGTTGTCTGTACGATAATATCGGCGCCCAGTAAACGTTTCTAAAAAGAGTGTATAGAACGTTCTATTGGAGCCGCATGCAGCCGGTGGCCCTCGGCGATCACCAACCTACCAGGACCTGGCTAGTCGCGGCTTGTCCACCGCTATCAATTACACTCTAGCGGCAACGGCCATATCACGCTGAATACACCGGTTCTCGTCTGATCACCGAAGTTAAGCAGCGTCGAGCGCGGTCAGTACTTGGGAGGGAGACCACCTGGGAACACCGCGTGCCGTTGGCTACTCATTTATTTTCGCGGGATGGGATTTGCGTCTTTTAACAGGAAAATACCTTCATCCTATCATTTTGACGCTGCTTTTTTATGCAATTAAAAGTTCGCCCAGACGATAATATTATTTCGGTCAACTCTTGGCCTTTTTTTAACAACTGGCAGCATCTTTCCGTGAATAAAATACATGTTAGTATCAAAATTGAACAAAATAAAATGGCGAGAAAATTGGTTTTCATTTTATTCTACTTAAGGCTTGTACTTAAAATAGTACTAACTTACTTACTTACTTACTTACTTACTTACTTACTTACTAACTAACTAACTAACTAACTAACTAACTAACTAACTAACTAACTAATTAACTAACTAACTAACTAACTAACTAATTAACTAACTAACTAACTAACTAACTAACTAACTAACGTTTATCTCTAAACAAAAACATTTCCGCGGTAAAATCCACTCTGAAATGGCCTTTTCTGGTTTTGGAATGAAGTCCAAAGTTAAAATTTTATTAACAAATTCTAATTGTGAAATATATTTTTTGTTCTAAATTTTAATCTTAAATGTAATTTAAATAGTTGAATCTAAAAAAGGACTTTTGGAAAATGTTTTATAGAAGGTTTTATCATGGGACAGCCGCATGGATTAGGGGAGTAACCCAAAAATACAAAATATCAAAACAAACCACGAAATTAAATAATAAAACGGAGACAGAGATATATATTTTTTAAACAAAATAATATAGCTAACTTTTATCTATTAATTGTTTTAGGTGATGTAGTTTATGTAAAATATAAAAATGAACCTTGGCACAATATAAATTTAATGTCATGTTTTATTGATACTTAGAAAAAGTAACAAACATTTCAAAAGTCAGATCTTTGAGATCATTATTAAAAAAATATAACATTTTAAATCCGAACTCCTCTATAAATATTAAAATTATAAATTCCTAATCTACTTTAACAAAAGATATATCATATTAAGTTTAATACTATTAATGTTAGGAATAATCATGACTTTGAGATAAATAGAACAAAAATGTTTAATTCCAAATATAGTTAATTATAGAGCAATATATAATAAATGATTTTGTACTTACCAAAAATAAGCCTTGCCACTTTATATCTTGGTAATGTAGCTGCCGCGGGCGGCGGGCCCCCGGCGGCGACTCACTGTCCACGGAAGACGGGAAGAGAGAAAAAATGGAGAGGGGCTTATTTCGTGTTTTCTCTTTACGCGGAACATCTTGGCTGGAACCCAATGACCTAAAAATGAGGGGCGCGCTGTCTCTACCCACCATACCGAAACCCGCGAATTTACGTTATGAAAACCGGTTCCTTCAGCCAACCACTTAGAACATGCACGATTTACGAACCTTGGGTTACGAATAAAACCACAGGAATAACACAGAACAACCTCTTTTCGCGCCTTTATTTTACCCCTCTTACTTGCCTCCCGCTCGTCGGCCATTGCCTCTGCCCTAAACGGGGAGTCTAGCATCCACTCCTTGGGTATCCATAATGGAGGAGAGGACTGAAAGGGGGAAAACCAAGCATGGACGCGCCCAGGAAAATACCAAGGAGGATAGGAAGGGAGGCGAAGTAGGAGGGATGAACGCGGCAGCATCCTTGTAAGAAGCTTAGCGGCGGGAAAATTTCGGAAAAATGGCGGCTAGACGTAGCGTAGCTGCCGCAATCTTGCCGCCATTCATCCCTCCTACTTCGCCTCCCTTCCTATCCTCCGTGAAAATACCGCGAAAAAGAGTGTATAACTAGGTAAAAGAAAATTCAAAAACTGGAATCTTTCCGATTCTTCATTATTAACTATTCGACAATAAGGATTTTACCACTTATGACGTCAGAGGGGCAATATATTATAATAAAGAAATATATATAAAGACAGCCAAATAACATTTCCCGGAAATACTGTGTTGCGCAGTGCGCCATTATAAGAGCGTTTGATTTTTGATTTCAAGAGAGAAGTGGGCCGATCCCGGATTTACTGCAATACCAGGCCGACCCGTGGCGGAGGTGGAGCAAGCTCCGACCACTCCGCCGCCGTCCAAAAATAAGTTTAATATCTTGGGCCCCGATGGGACCCGTATCAGATATTAAGCTGATAAGAACAGATACTGAATTTGTTTATTTAAATTCTTGTCATGGTTACATATGTTCGCGTTATTAATTATTAATTTAGCGCGAACATTGTCAAAACTTAATTTCTTTTTTCAGGTTTGTCTTTTTATAAACGGTGTCAAGGTAAGTATTGTTTTACTATTTTCTTTTTTAACAGGGTAAGTATATTTCATTTTTTTTCTTTTCTAGCGTTTAACGTTAAAAAATATATATGTCTATCGATACAAAAAACGAGGGCAATACCGTACAAAATAACCATTTGCTTTTAAATAACAAAAAAAAAACACTTAGAAAGCCAAAACACTTAAAGATGTAAAATTAAAATGATGAAATTTAAAATTTTACTAAAACATTTGTGACGTAGTTACTTGTAACCTTACGCGGATTTTAAAATCTAAAAAAATATATAATTAAAAACATAATTACATATTTACAAATCATATTGATGGCTTATTTTTTCCCTTTTTTTGCTTGCGTTCCAGATGGTGAAGTCCGTGTACGTTTCGCGCAATTTTGCAAGCATATGCGCGCATGCCTCAGTGAGTTTTCACGCCATTTACGGATTTCTGGCGAAGTCGTGTCCAAGTCCTGTGCTCGACGGCAAAAGTCCTCTAAATCTTGGGTGGACATCTCCCAAAAGGTCCATTCTCGTTCGTATATCGGAATTTCCGAAACTGGATGTTCTGAGATTGGAGAAGACTCCAAATCTGGTTCTTGACGCGGTGGAGTTTTTACTGCGTTGGAGTAGCCATTTGATTTTACTGGTGGCTCGAGGACCTTAGGGAGAGACCCTGGCGGGGATAGGCGCCAGCCATCTTCGCATCCTTCGAAGTTTCCTTCTCCTGAGCCTCCTTCGTCCATTTTTTCTATGATTACACCATCGCCAGTGAAGTCTGACGGGTCTACTCCTGGTGGTGGTGTCTGGCTCCTTACAACTTCAGGATCTTCAGGGGCGTGTTTTTGATCCGTACGTTCAGTTATCGGACGTACTTTTTTCTTCTTCTTGGGGCAATCCCGAACCTGATGACTGTCTTTACGGCAGTAAAAACACATTCGCTGAATGCCCCGGTATGTAATCTGGACACGATGACCACTGATGGTCATCAGGTTCGGGATTGTGGACCTCATACGGACTTCAAGGCGGCGGGTACCGTTCTTGAGGTCTTTGAGAGGGCCCTCCTGGTAAGTTTCCCAGGATTCGCTGAGGACATCGCAGAAGGATCGAAGAGCGGTCTTGAGGAAAGATAGCTCCCACCAACTCGGGGCATCTCGCAACGTGATGTATGATATTGGATCAGCTACACCAACGATTTCAACTTGATTATCTCCGACCATGATGCCGGCTTCAATGGCCTTCTGGAAGCAGGATGCGTCTTTAAAGGTCACCTGAGCGACTTCTTTTCCTACGGGCTGGAACACGGTGATTCCATTTGGTCCGACGAGACCAAAGAGAGCTGGAACAAGGTCGTTGAGAGCAACGCCTTCGTATTTGACCCGAGCTGTCATCTTTTTCAAGGCTTCAGCTGGAGAGGAGGACATCGTCGACTGGGCAGGAGCCATAAAGGCACGTCTGCGGTCGTCGAGATGGTAATGCAAGATCGATGCAAGACTGGATACTCTTCTGGGACCGGAACAGGACAGCCAAGAACAGGTAAGTAACCTTCTTTCAGGAAACAGGAAACAGCAGAGCGGCTCAGGACAGGAACATCTCGTGCAGCGGTGCAGCAAAACTCGCCTTCAAGGCGTAGAAAACACTTCTCGCCCCTCGACTAAGATCTCGGTATAATATTGCAGAACAGATACTACACTTTGATCTTAGCCAAAAGGCCGAGAAGCGATAACCCGCTAGGAGCCGTCACTGTTTAACAAAGTAAAAAGAGAGAATTCGAGCATTTCAAATATTTCATAATTACGTCACCGAATGTTGGTCCTGGTGGGAGATGACAACGTTTGTAGCCATCGCGCGAACAAAGGAGAAGACGATATCTTGAATCCGTGAAATAGAGGTACACCGCCAGGCCCGGACTGGCACTTTTGGGGTCATCGGCTAGAGACAGTAGAGTGGGCCACTTTACCGGGCCGTATGGAAAAAAAATCTAAATGGTGGTTTATAGGACCATAAATAACGTATTAAGTGTACTAGATTCTACGTGAAACGTCAAACGCGTTTAAATGACCATTTAGGAAAAATTTATTATAAGCGAATAGAGCGTTCTATAAAAGTGGACCATAACCGGTCACTTTTCATACAGACTATAGAGCTGGTTCAGCAGGACTAACAACTTTTGTTATTCTTTGGTTTAAGAGAATTCGGCTTATGTCCTGTCTTTATATGAATATTTTAGAGACGTACCTTTTAGGAGTTGTAGGAGGCACCCTAGGTGTTGAAGTATGTTTGGGGTTAAGGATATTTTCATGATCTAAGTTTCATCTTAAACACGTGGATTTGGGACTAGTATTTTCTAGAATTTTGCTTATTTGCCATCATACATTTATTACAAAAATCATTTAAAATAAGAAAAAAGGCGCGGAAAGCAAAGCCGGAAATATGTGAAGCCTAGGCTAGCAACTACGCTACTAATAAAAATTGACTGCTCTCAATTTCTTACGGGTTTGCCAGATAAATATATTTCTCTAAGACGAAAAACCGGCCAAACCTTCACCTCCTCCGAACTCCAAAGGGGGAAAGCACACCACACCAATTTTATAGATTCGTAAACGCGCCTTCCCAATCGACCGCCATCACCTTACAGTCTACGGGGAGGGTGATGAAAAAACTGGTTTGGGGGGGGGGGGGGGATGAAATTTCTGCGGTAAAGGGCTTGCTCGTTGGTTGTCTGTACGATAATATCGGCGCCCAGTAAACGTTTCTAAAAAGAGTGTATAGAACGTTCTATTGGAGCCGCATGCAGCCGGTGGCCCTCGGCGATCACCAACCTACCAGGACCTGGCTAGTCGCGGCTTGTCCACCGCTATCAATTACACTCTAGCGGCAACGGCCATATCACGCTGAATACACCGGTTCTCGTCTGATCACCGAAGTTAAGCAGCGTCGAGCGCGGTCAGTACTTGGGAGGGAGACCACCTGGGAACACCGCGTGCCGTTGGCTACTCATTTATTTTCGCGGGATGGGATTTGCGTCTTTTAACAGGAAAATACCTTCATCCTATCATTTTGACGCTGCTTTTTTATGCAATTAAAAGTTCGCCCAGACGATAATATTATTTCGGTCAACTCTTGGCCTTTTTTTAACAACTGGCAGCATCTTTCCGTGAATAAAATACATGTTAGTATCAAAATTGAACAAAATAAAATGGCGAGAAAATTGGTTTTCATTTTATTCTACTTAAGGCTTGTACTTAAAATAGTACTAACTTACTTACTTACTTACTTACTTACTTACTTACTTACTAACTAACTAACTAACTAACTAACTAACTAACTAACTAACTAACTAATTAACTAACTAACTAACTAACTAACTAATTAACTAACTAACTAACTAACTAACTAACTAACGTTTATCTCTAAACAAAAACATTTCCGCGGTAAAATCCACTCTGAAATGGCCTTTTCTGGTTTTGGAATGAAGTCCAAAGTTAAAATTTTATTAACAAATTCTAATTGTGAAATATATTTTTTGTTCTAAATTTTAATCTTAAATGTAATTTAAATAGTTGAATCTAAAAAAGGACTTTTGGAAAATGTTTTATAGAAGGTTTTATCATGGGACAGCCGCATGGATTAGGGGAGTAACCCAAAAATACAAAATATCAAAACAAACCACGAAATTAAATAATAAAACGGAGACAGAGATATATTTTTTAAACAAAATAATATAGCTAACTTTTATCTATTAATTGTTTTAGGTGATGTAGTTTATGTAAAATATAAAAATGAACCTTGGCACAATATAAATTTAATGTCATGTTTTATTGATACTTAGAAAAAGTAACAAACATTTCAAAAGTCAGATCTTTGAGATCATTATTAAAAAAATATAACATTTTAAATCCGAACTCCTCTATAAATATTAAAATTATAAATTCCTAATCTACTTTAACAAAAGATATATCATATTAAGTTTAATACTATTAATGTTAGGAATAATCATGACTTTGAGATAAATAGAACAAAAATGTTTAATTCCAAATATAGTTAATTATAGAGCAATATATAATAAATGATTTTGTACTTACCAAAAATAAGCCTTGCCACTTTATATCTTGGTAATGTAGCTGCCGCGGGCGGCGGGCCCCCGGCGGCGACTCACTGTCCACGGAAGACGGGAAGAGAGAAAAAATGGAGAGGGGCTTATTTCGTGTTTTCTCTTTACGCGGAACATCTTGGCTGGAACCCAATGACCTAAAAATGAGGGGCGCGCTGTCTCTACCCACCATACCGAAACCCGCGAATTTACGTTATGAAAACCGGTTCCTTCAGCCAACCACTTAGAACATGCACGATTTACGAACCTTGGGTTACGAATAAAACCACAGGAATAACACAGAACAACCTCTTTTCGCGCCTTTATTTTACCCCTCTTACTTGCCTCCCGCTCGTCGGCCATTGCCTCTGCCCTAAACGGGGAGTCTAGCATCCACTCCTTGGGTATCCATAATGGAGGAGAGGACTGAAAGGGGGAAAACCAAGCATGGACGCGCCCAGGAAAATACCAAGGAGGATAGGAAGGGAGGCGAAGTAGGAGGGATGAACGCGGCAGCATCCTTGTAAGAAGCTTAGCGGCGGGAAAATTTCGGAAAAATGGCGGCTAGACGTAGCGTAGCTGCCGCAATCTTGCCGCCATTCATCCCTCCTACTTCGCCTCCCTTCCTATCCTCCGTGAAAATACCGCGAAAAAGAGTGTATAACTAGGTAAAAGAAAATTCAAAAACTGGAATCTTTCCGATTCTTCATTATTAACTATTCGACAATAAGGATTTTACCACTTATGACGTCAGAGGGGCAATATATTATAATAAAGAAATATATATAAAGACAGCCAAATAACATTTCCCGGAAATACTGTGTTGCGCAGTGCGCCATTATAAGAGCGTTTGATTTTTGATTTCAAGAGAGAAGTGGGCCGATCCCGGATTTACTGCAATACCAGGCCGACCCGTGGCGGAGGTGGAGCAAGCTCCGACCACTCCGCCGCCGTCCAAAAATAAGTTTAATATCTTGGGCCCCGATGGGACCCGTATCAGATATTAAGCTGATAAGAACAGATACTTTTAATTGTTTATTAAAAGCTTCGTTGTTTTTTACATTGGACATTTTTACATTTTTTATATGTGTTCGCGTTTTAAATTAATTAAATTATCGCGAAACAGAGTCAAGTTCATAGTCAAGGTAAGTATACACTTTTGTTATAGGTTTTTAAGCATATAACTAATTTTCCTTTTTTTTTTTTCAGGTTTAAAACAAAAGGAGTTGAGTAAAGTTAAAAACTTTTAAAACAAAACACTATAAATGATCGAGATAAAAACTAAAAAAGGTGGCAAATAAAATATATGAACAATACATTAAAATATACTTTAAAAAAAGCATATTAAAAGGCATCAGAATTATATTTACAAAACTCAGTATGTGACGTATTCTATATACAAATCTTGTTCTGGCGTGGATTTGGTGGCACTGGCGAAAGTCTTCTTCTCGTCGTTCAGGGTCTTTCCCTTCTTGGCAGCAATTCCTGGAGAGTTGGACATGCGTCGTTTTGAAAATTTTTCCTGTTCCTTGCTGACGATCTTTAAATACAGCTGTTTCCTGGTTTCGGTTGTTCCGTTCATGGTCTCGAGGTGTTCTTTCAATGATTGAAGTTGCGCTTGTGAATAATTGCTGATGGTTTCTAGAGCTTTTGGGTTGACGTATGAGTCCTGGGGGTCGCTGGGTGGTGCCTCTTGTGGTGTTGCTGCTTCTGCTAATGGATCGTGTTCTTTAGCAGAAGTACTGTTGAGTGGCTCCTGGACGCGCTCGGGCTGTTCCTTTGGAGACTCTTTCTGGCCTTCCTCCATGGGTTGGTTCTGCTCTGCTAGTCGGGCTCGTTTGACTTCACACGTGGAAGAGTTGTGACCTTCTTCGTCGCAAAAAAAGCATTTTTTGACGACGCCTGTGTAGTATATTAGTGCCCTGCTTCGTCCAAAAAAGAGGACATTCGGGATAGTTTTGCTCATGATTATTTTTACCGAACGGTCACCATTTTTTAAACCTTTTAATTCGGGGTATTCATCCAGACGGTGGGCTTTGATGGTTCCATATTGTCGTAGTGTGGTAAGTATTGCGTCCCACTGTATCCAGGAGGGGAGGTTCTTTATTGTGAGCCAGACACCGTCGTCTTCGATGCTGGTAATCTTGCATAGTTTTTCGTTGATGGACAGCTCTCCATAGGAGACAGCTTGCTGGAGGAAGGCCAGAGTGGTAAAGGTGAGTAGGTAACAACTTTTTCCAACAGGTTGAAGAGTCTCCAAGCACTGTGGTCCAAGTTTTTCGTAGAAGGTCCGAGCGACGTCCAGGAATCCGGCGTCGACTTCAAGCCGGGCAGTCCGTTTTTTTACCTCTGCAGCCATTAAGGCTGTGGAGAGGTCGTCGGTTGAAGGTAAGTCCCAAGAAGGAACGGCGTCAAAAGGTAATGGCAGGAGTCAGCCAAGTCAGGATACGGCGTAGTGACCAGGAACAGCAGCGACAGGTAAGTCTCAGCAGGACCAGGACCAGGAACAGCAGCGGAGTCAGGAACAGCAGAGGAACCGGAAACAGCAGCGGCAGCTTCAGAAGCAGGAACAGGAACAGGAACGTCAGGATACCGGCAGGTAAGTCAGCATCGCAGGAACTAGCTGTATAGCTGGAAAACTCGCTTGACGGCCTTTCGGCCAAGATTTCAGCGAAATAGCTGGGAACAGATACTACACTTTGATCTTAGCCAAAAGGCCGAGAAGCGATAACCCGCTAGGAGCCGTCACTGTTTAACAAAGTAAAAAGAGAGAATTCGAGCATTTCAAATATTTCATAATTACGTCACCGAATGTTGGTCCTGGTGGGAGATGACAACGTTTGTAGCCATCGCGCGAACAAAGGAGAAGACGATATCTTGAATCCGTGAAATAGAGGTACACCGCCAGGCCCGGACTGGCACTTTTGGGGTCATCGGCTAGAGACAGTAGAGTGGGCCACTTTACCGGGCCGTATGGAAAAAAAATCTAAATGGTGGTTTATAGGACCATAAATAACGTATTAAGTGTACTAGATTCTACGTGAAACGTCAAACGCGTTTAAATGACCATTTAGGAAAAATTTATTATAAGCGAATAGAGCGTTCTATAAAAGTGGACCATAACCGGTCACTTTTCATACAGA